>NC_054534.1:2603307-2788307 GCF_017654505.1 Polyodon spathula
TCAGGACGTTATATAAATGGAGCTGTATGTTACCATGCCAACCCTGGAACAGCGTGCTACCCTAGCGGAACTTTCCGAACAATGGAAGGAATACTGCAGTGTATTCTACATTTTTTCTGCTCCATATTACCATTGTCTATCCTGTATATTCAATTATTAATTTAAATTAATGCTGAACACTACATATTTTAAAGGCAACATACTAACCTGCTGTCTCCCACAAGGCACACATTTTCAAACTTTGTATTTTTATTTTACTGTTGTAAGGAGCACCTTGTATCTGTTTTTGTTTTCGTTGTTGTCTCTGTCACACATGCTTTTTTCTGAATAGATTATTTCTGACAGCTGGAACCACCTTTATTATTGCAGAACTCACTAGCCAAACTGGGTAACCACAATGAAATCTGTACTCTCCCTGCCCTATGCAATAAACTATACAATTAAGAGCTTACTTAAATATAACGAAGTACCAGTACATCATTTATAATATGATGAAAACTGTTCTCCGTCTTTATTACATTTATAGAGGAAATTCAAAGGAAGATAACTTACAGTACTGAGTTGCTATTTTTAAGTGTTTCCAGCATATCAGCATTTTCAAAATAAAAGGCAGTGGGAAACACAAATGCATCTACTACTCTGTTTAGTTTGTTTAGTATGAAGTAAACATTAACTTATGTGTCTGGTTTAAAAAGCAATCCATTTGCATGTCATGTATTAGGGAATATTCAACCTTGGGGTTAATAAGGACTGAGACTGAAGGGATGAATTCAGGGTGTGTAGTATTGTGATTCAGACCATGCCTGTATATCCACTCATCCCCATCCCCTGGTCTTCTAAAGAGTATCTCTTTACCTGTGAATCCAGTCACCGCAGCCTAAGTTTTATCATGCGCTAACCACACAGCAGGCTTTCAAATAAGAAGTATGATGAAAACCACTGATATATGCTAGTGGAACACAAAAAGCAAGGCGATTAAGAATCAAACTCTGCTAGTAAAGAGATTCAGCTGGTGGTGAGTTTTATAGACGGTCTTATTTCAGTCTGTACAGTCGCTGAGTCCATAAGGAAGGTGGCTTGGTTGTTGGGTGATTAAGGTCACCTGTACTGTCTTTTCTTTCTCTGAAGGAAAAGCAAACTGTTACTGTATAGATAACATATTCAACTATTACTGTGTCTATTTATTGCTGTACCTGTCTGCATGCTGTGCTACTTGTAATTCAAATCAAAACATTAAAGCACATCAGTTTAAGCAGAAAAGGTTCCATGTAAAACAAACAGCATGGTTCTTTGTAGTTATATCTTTTGTCACTCTGATTATTTTTGCGTTACCAATGCTGCATGGAACACAGAACATGGAACTACCAAATATCTGCTGTCCTACCCATTTTGACTGAAAGTGACTGTGAGGGAGAAGCAGCTTGGCTTAATGGGGTGTACCAATGTATGGAGGAACATCTCAGTGCCATTTTTTGTGTGTGCTACATATTGCAGGCGTACCCACCCAGAGGAAATTAAAATAATCTCTTATTCCTTACAGAGGATTATCAGCCTTCTCAGATACCCCTGCACTTCCTCAGGTCCCCCCTGTCTGTCCAGGATGGAAGTTGCTAACCTTCTTGATCTGAAGACAGTGATTGATTTATTTCTTCAGGACTCAAGTTCCATTTTAAATCGAGTTGCAGCTCATTCTTTGTTGTGCTGACCCCTCATTAGCCTTGGATGAGTCCCAGCGTGACGTGACGCAAGCAGCTGAATTGACTGTCAGTGGCATGAGGAGCAATTACACGGAGCTGCCTATCAGGAGTGCACACTTTCACCTCAGCCCTGCATGAAAATAAATCTGAGACAGCAACCAGCACAGAATGACTTTGACAAGAGAAGCCCTCTGAAAAGCAGAGCCAGGGGAACTAATGTGCAAGTTTGCTGTGCCACAGCAACAGCACCTTTACATTTAGAAAGAGCGCCTTATGGAACAATTCAGAGATGTCACCACTCAACTTTCACTCACTCACTCATGAGTGCAGTTGGAGTGCTATTGCATGGTGAGTATGGAGACTGAGCTACTGCTCAGTGATGGGGAACATCACACTTCCTCCCTCACCGGCATTCCAGCAGGCATGTGGCTTTCCCTGAGACGTAACAAAACAGTGCTGACAACCAAAAATAAAGAGAAATCGGTAACCGGGACTTACCTTCCATTCTTTCTTCCAGTCTGCTTCTGATGTCTTCATCGCCTCCTGCCATCGCTTCCCTAGGGTGGGAATGGACAGGGTGAAACACAGTTGTTTGATGTTTGGAGGATGGCTATTTGTATTGTGATGTGTCACACACTGTAACAGAAATACAATGAGTTCTGGTTGTAAATCTCCCTCTCGACCTGTGAGGGTGCTAAATAGCGAAAGGAAAAGTATCTGGACGGGCTGGCCTGACAGTTTGTTTCCGAGGTCGGGAAGTTGGTCAGCCTGGATGGACGCGAGACTCTGTTGCAGGAATGTATTGACCCGGAAGGTAAACGAGGTAGCAGCTGCAAGCTATAGACACAGCTGAAATCGTTTACCAAGGGATCATGCAGGGTAGCGTAAAAGGGGCCAGAGAAATGCTAATCTTTTCCTTTGCTTGGATTGTGTGCATAAACCTGGAAGGACTGAGAGCTGCAGTAGGAACTGCTTAAGAATATTCGTGAGTGTTTGTTTGTTTTTGTGTGTTAGTAATTGTCTTGTTTATTGAATCACCAGACTGCTAAACACGTTCCGGAGCTGTCGTTTTTGGGCCAGCACAAGTAGGAACTTCACGAACTGTCACCAAATAGCCTGTTATCACCCACCACGAGCACTAATACACACACCCTGGACTGGTGACCATGTTTAAGCATTGTGGGGCACATAAAAATTATTGTTTGGGACTGTAAACCCGTTTGTTTGTTTCCACGCATTACACATTGTTGTGTGTTGCTGGAGCATTTTTCTTTTTGGTCACCAGACCCGGATTATAATTAAAAACCCCTTTTCCTACTGGATTACAGTTGTTTGTGATTTCTTCTGCACTGCATCACCTCTACACCTGTTCACAATCACCGGCCAAATTGCCTCATCTGGTGTCAGAACATGCAATGCACTGGCAGAGCTGCTGGAGGCTCTGAAACACAGACAGGACAAAGAGGAGAAAAGGAGGGAGGAGCGCTATACCGCGCTCATTGAGCGGGTAGGGCTGGCAATTTCCACAGAGCCAGCTCCTATCGCAACACCCGTTATGTCGGCACCAAAGGCTCGGGCGATGAAGATGTCAGTGGAGGACAACCTGGAGGCTTACTTGGTGGCATTCGAACGGCTGGCTACCACTGCGGCTTGGCCGAGGGAGTTCTGTGCAAGCCTGGACCCTGCCTGATTGGGGAAGCTCAGGCAGCCTACCAGGCTATGAGTGACCTCAACTCCGCCAACTACGACCTGGTCAACAGGCTATCCTTCGCCACCTCAGCATAACGTCAGAAACCCTTTGGGAACTCTTTAGGGAGTACCGAAAATCCCCGGAGACATGCCCCAGGGTGGTCGCAGAGCGGTTGTGTGACCACATGGTGCACTGGCAGACCCCGGAAAATAAGACCGTGGCACAGATGGGGGAGGCAATAGTGGTGGAGCAGTTCTGCCATGTGGTCGGCGCCAATACCCAGGCCTGGATACAGCGACAACCCCGACATGAGGAGGCCGTACAGCTGGCGGAAAACTTTGAAGACCCCCTAGCTTCTGCCCAGATTGGGATAATTTTGTCCCGTACCCTTCGGAGCAACCGACCCCTACCTCTCTCTCCTCCAACACCAACCCTACCATCCGTCCTGGGACCCAGACATCCGAGACCGCTGACCCCAATGGTCCCCCTTGCCTCCCCCCCATGGAGACAAGGTTGGCCCCCAGCTGGGGTAGAGGTGCTGCCCCTACCCTGTTGCCTTACCAGCAGTGGGACAGATTCTTAACCCCTGTTCCCTCTGTCCCCCCGATTTGTTTTAGGTGCCACCAACCAGGATGGTCATGCCCCGCTGCCATGGAGTGTGACATGGCCGCTTGTAATTGGGCACCTGAAATAGGTAAGCTGGGGAAAATGGTAGGGAGGGGTCTTGTACGATTGATGTGGTTTAAGGTAATGTGAAAACACGCACATTAATGGACAGGGGTTGTGAGCAAACCTTAATTCGGACAGCTCTCCTGGTCAGATGACCATCTCTTGTATCCATGGAGACACCGCGGCGTACCCTACCCTAAAAGTATACTTATCGGTAGGACCGATAAAAAGTCACCTGGTAGTAGGGGTGGTGGAAAGGTTGCCACACCCAGTTATTCTGGGCCGAGACTGGCCAAAATTCAAAGAATTGATGCAAATAATGGCAGTCTCAGCCACACATGTAAACATGCCAGAAAAAAAGAAAAGGGAATGAATTGGTTTCCTTTTCACCCTGAAATGTTTTCCCCTATTTTCCATCCAATATAGAGGATGATTTAGGCCCCTGTCCAAAGACTTCTAGCACAAAAATTATTTCTATGGGGGAACAATTGGTTCCAGATCAGCAACGGGAGCTGCGTAAGCTTATTGAGGAGTTCAGTGATGTTTTTTCTGACGTGCCCGGCAGGACTAATTTGGTTGAATATGACATTATCTCTCCACCAGTTGTCACCATTCGAGAGAGACCGTACCGGATCCCAGAAAGTCGACAAGGTGGAATTCGTAAAGAGGTATGGGATATGCTCGAGCTTGGGGTGATTGAGCCTTCCAGGAGCGAGCGGTGCAGTCCGATTGTCATAGTGGCCGAAGGACGGCACCAACTGCTTCTGCGTAGATTTTAGAAAAGTAAACGCTATTGCCAAGATCGATGCCTACCCCATGCCTCGGGTTGGAAAAGCAAGGTTTATCTCCACTCTGAACCTGACGAAGGAATACTGGCAGATCCCCTTAACCCGCAGCTCTAGAGAGAAAATCACATTTTCAACACCAGAAGGGCTGTTTCACTTTAAAACCATGCCGTTTGGGCTACATGGTGCGCTCGCTGCCTTTCAGAGACTGATGGACCAGGTTTTACGCCAACATCATGACTATGCAGCAGCGTATATTGATGACATGGTGATTTACAGCTCCACCTGGTGAGAGCATTTGGCTAGGATTGCAGCCGTCCTTCAGTCTCTAAGGGCAGCACGGCTGACAGCTAACTTGAGGAAATGTGCATTTGCCAAAAGAGAAACTGAATATTTGGCATTTTTAATGGGGAATGGGAGGGGGAAACCCGTAGTCACCAAAATCCAGGCTTTGGTTGACTCAGCGATCCCCAAAAAAGACTACTGGGATTAGTCGGTTATTACCACCTCTTTATCCCCGAGTATGCCACAGTGATTAACCCATTCGTTGACCTCACCAAAAGAGTGCTCCAAATTTAATTAAGTGGTCAGCTGAGTATCAGGGGGCGTTTGATATGATTAATTGAAGACTTTGCTAGGCCCCCACTCTTATCACACCAGATTTCACCAAGAGATTCATCCTTCACACCGACGCATCAGATGTATGTTTGGGTGCTGTCTTGTCCCAAAAGGTAGCTGGAGTAGAACACCCTATACTGTACATCAGCAAAAAGATACTACCTCGGGAACGCAACTACTCCATAGTCGAAAAGGAGTGTTTGGCCATTAAATAGGCTACTCATCAAGTGGTTAAGCACAATGAAGGATAGCAATGCTCGAATAACTCGTGGTATCTGGCATTGCAGCCCTTCATGTACCACATGGTACACCGTGAGGGAAAGGAAAGGAGTAATGGGAAAGGTAGATTCAGCCAAGTGTACCTTCGGCTCCACTCTGAGCGGTGGGATATGTGACAGAAATGCAATGAGTTCTGGTTGTAACTCTCCCTCTCGACCTGTGAGGGTGCTAAATAGCGAAAGGAAAAGTATCTGGATGGTCTGGCCTGGCAGTTTGTTTCCGAGGTCGGGAAGTCTGTCAGCCTGGATGGAAGCAAGGCTCTGTTAGAACATAAGAACATAAGAAAGTTTACAAACGAGAGGAGGCCATTTGGCATTTCTTGTTTGTTATTTTTTTTCTTCGTCTATGATTTTGTCATTTGTATCTCTTAGACATTTAACCTCCTCTTTGAATGTTCTCTTGCTGTTGTAATATTGGAAAAACATTTTGGAATTGGTTTTAGCCCCCTTAGCAATGTTCATTTCTATTTCTCTCTTGGCCTTTCTAACTTCCTTTTTGACTTGCGTTTGCAGTTCCATGTACTCTTTCTGTGTACTTTCTTTTTGGTCCCTTTTAAACGCTCTGTAAAGTGCCTTTTTTCGCTGATTTTTAAAAAATAAAATAGATCTATTAAACCATTTTGGCAATTTAGTTTTACATTTAGATTTGTCTACTTTAGGGATGCAATTGTTTTGCGCCACGAATACTACATTTTTGAAGAACAACCATTTTTCTGTGGATGTTTTCTCTATTTTACTCCAATCTACTTCTGTTAGTTTCTGTTTCATACCTTCATAGTTTGCTTTTCTAAAATTGTAAACCTTAGCTTTAGTCATTACTTTTGGGATTTTAAAAAGCACTTGAAATGATACCATATTGTGGTCTGAGTTTGCCAGTGGTTCTCTGACCTCTGTTTTAGTTATTCTGTCTTCGTAATTTGAAAATACTAAATCAAGCCATGCCTCCCCTCTAGTTGGTATCTTGACAAATTGCGTTAGTAAGCAGTCATTTGTCATTTCCACCATTTCAATTTTGTCTGTCGTGCTCCCCACCTGGTTTTCTCATTTTATATGGGGGAAGTTGAAATCCCCCATCAGTATGGCTTCTCTTTTGCTACACGCATTTCTAGTGTCATTGTATAACAGATTATTTTGCTCACCGCCTGAATCTGTGGGCTATAGATTGCTCCTATTATTGTGCCCTTTGAATTTTGTCTGTTATTCTGACCCATATTGATTCGACTTTATTGTATTTGTCCAGGTTTAACACCTGGGCTTTCTTATGTATAGCGCTACCCCTCCACCGCTTCTGTCCAGCCTGTCTTTCCTATACAGTGTATACCCACAAATATAATATAATCGTCCCCATCACTCTCAGACAACCATGTTTCTGTAACACCTATCACATCACAGTTACTTGTTAGTGCAGTAGCTTCAAGTTGTTTCTGATACTTCTAGCATTTAGATAAATACATTTAATGGTTGTCTTACCTTAGTTGTTGTCCTTGTTTTGATGTGGTCTCCCATTTGTTTTTTTGTTGATTTCTCCCCCCTTCCTTTCTAGTTTAAATGCTTCTGAACCTCCTCGAGGATCTTTTCTCCAGGTAGATTGGTTCTCTTTTTATTTAAATGCAGTCCATCCCGTCTATGCAGATAGTCCTTGTTGTAGAATGTGGTCCAATGATCAAGACAGATGAAGCCTTCCTGTGTGCATCACGTCTTCAGCCATGCGTTTAGATTAATTATTTCCAGCTGTCCATATGGTCCTTTGCAAGGTGCTGGCAGTATCCCAAAAAATACCACAGTATTTTTCCTAGCTCTCTGAATTTGTTTTGCAGGGACTTTGGTCTCTTCCAATGTTGTTTGTACCGATGTGGACGACTACTACCGGGTTATCTCCTGTTCGTTCTAGGAGCCTGTCCACATTCTCAGTGATGTGCATGACAGAGGCTCCTGGAAGGCAGCACACTGTTGTAGTAAGGGGATCCAAACTACAAACTGAACTTGCTGTGTTTCTCAATATGGAGTCCCCAACAATCATGACCTCCCTTCTTTTTGCTGTCTGGTCACCACTGTTAATAGGGTCCTGGATGTTGTTTCTTTCATTCTCTTGATGTTGGTTTTGCTCGTCAAAATTTTGAAGTGGCTCGAATTTGTTGGATGTTTTGATTTCTGGTGGTTGTGTTTGACGAAGTTTCTTTTTTTCCCTGCTTCTTCCTACCTGAACCCAGCTGTTCTGACCTTCTATCTCCCTGGTTGCTTTCAGTCTGTTTGGGGTGGTGCAGACTTCCATGAATTGTGGGTGTGCCAGCTCCTCGAGATCCTGTTGCTGTCTCATTTCTTCCAGGTCCATTTCTAGCACACTTACTAGTTTAAGCAAGTCCTGGATCGTGCCGGCACACTTGGTTTAGCTCTGCTGGGTTTTCTCAGATTTCCCACATCATGCAAGTGTCACAGATTACTGGCTTGAAGACCCTGTTAATTTTTTTTTTTTTTGGAAGTTTAGTTTATCTTCTGCAGCTGTCAACCTGCTTTCAAAGTCCTTCTAAACTGCTCTGCACTTTTCCACGTCTGTACTTCTCCCACGCTGTCGCTTCCACTCGCTGTAGCTGGGAAGACTGCCTTGTTTATAGCTGCGTTGTTTTGTTGTGCTGTTGACTCCTCTGAAGAACCCTAAATTGTGCTTCTTTATATTTGTTGTAGCTTAAATTACAAGTAGTAGGCCTGGTAGATTTCCATCTAATATTTCTAAAACTCCCAGCACCTTAATCCCACAATGGCTGAAGCTGAGAGTAGGATAAAGGAGGTGTCGCCTGCACTCAAGGTGGAAGTGTGAGTGAGAGCTCTGAATGGATGTTTAGCATGCACTCACACTCATTGGTTCTGGTCAAAAACCTATTATAAAATTGTTTATTTAAACAAAGCACTCTGATTGTCTGAGTAACATTCCCAGCAGTGCTTGTAATAGTGCACTGGCTGGAGTGGGTCTCTTTAAAATCACAATAACACCCTTCAAAGTTTTTCAGCTACAATTTCCATATTTCTCAGCTGTACCTTGGCATGTCTTGTTGCTTAAGCATCTGCCTTTTAAAACATTAATACCAGCAAATAAGAACACTTGACATTAATCTAATATTGAAGACAGAGAAGCATAAATCAGAATCTCTGTGTTTAGCTGGGAAGTATCTTACCAGAGCTGTATTTATAAGGTGTTAAACAAAAGCCTTGGACCCCTAAAGCAATCCTCAAAACTAAAATATGACTTTCATGAATATTGTATTTACTTGGCACAAGGTAGCTGAAAGTACAGTATAGTGAATTTAGTTAGAAAATTATTTTCTACCAGTCCTCAAGGTCAGGTCAAGTACATCTAGCATTGTATAACTCTATGTACAGTATCTGTGGCAAAGTGGTTTGCAGTGTACAGGTGCAGGAGTGACATTGTATAATTAACAGAGATATGTAATCCAGTTGGAAAGGGGTTTCTTTTTATTTTATAATTCCAGGTCTAGTGACCAAATAAAGATCCCTGGCAATACACAACAATATGTAGTACACAAGTATGCAGTCCCAAATAATAAACACACATTGTACAAACACGGTCACCAGTCCTGGGTGCATGCTGCAGTGCTCGTGATGAGTGATACAGGTTTATAAGCGACAGCTCCAGAATGTCTACTAATAACAACAAGAACAATTATAGACAAACAAGCAAGCAGTCATGATACGTTTATCACTGGTTTCACACGATCCTTCCAGGTTATATCTCTTAAGCAAAGCGAAGGAACAGATTGCGTCTCTCCGTCCCCTTTTACACCGTTACACATGACCCCTTGGTAAAAGAGTAAATGGTTGTTCAGGTGTTTATTTATTTACATTTACACCTTCTTGTTTTGTTCTTGGTGGTTCAGATATTTGTGGCATACTCAATAAAAAAAAAAGAATTACATCCAACTGTTTCTCCTTTAGTTATATTATTTAAAGTGTTTTGAATTCAACTGTCAGAAAGACTGTTGAGGGGCTTCTAGGTATGAATATATCTCCGGTCCTTCTAGTGTTAAATGTGCTGAACTGAAGTTTATATATATATATTTGGGATGATGAAACACCACATTCTAGTCGCAATACAAGTGACAAACTGTACTCATTAAAAAAAGTAATACATTTAATTTCAAGAGGGAAGCAGAGAAGGGAAAATGCCAGTATCTAATTTGTTGGCTCGGTCTATAGATATTTTCAAAGACGAGTACTCAGCTGAAATGTGAGTTTGTTCATATTCTAAATCCCCTTGTCTCTTTATGTATCTCATTTGTTTTGCTCCTGTGCTAAAGCAGCTTTCCTTGACTTGATGTTCTTGTTTGCTTTTTTTCTCAGGGTGACTTCGGATTATGTGGCATTATTAAAAGTATTTACTGTCAGTATTTAAAACTATACAAAACTAGGGGTATGCCGAGTACTTGTAATATACAAGTATCATTTATTATTATTCAGTGCAATTTTAAACCACTTTTAGGTGTCTATACATTAACATTTTCAAAGAGTCATCTCCTGGTCCAATAACTCTTGCTGTTTACAATACTAAAGAAAAAAGCTGACATTGATGTAAATAAACCATGATAATTTAATAATTTCCACAATCCTCTTTTACCTGAATATTAAAATCTGAAGAGAATAAGAGTATGAGGCCCCTTCAACATTTCACCGACTGTGGATGTGTGACGGAAACATGAGTTCTGGTGATGAATCTTCCTCCCAACCTGTGAGGGCGCTAAAGAACGAGAGGAGAAGTATCTGGAAGGGCTGGCCTGACAGTTTGTTTCCGGGTCAGGGAAGTGGGTCAGCCTGGAAAGAAGCGAGACTCTGTTGTAAGACCGTATTGATTTGAAAGGTAAACGAGAGGCAGCTGCAAGTAATAAGGCAGCTGCAACCGTTTACCTAGATATCATGCGGGATTACATATAGGGGCCAGGGTAACGCTGATCTTTTCCTTCGTTTGGGTCGTGAGGAGAGAAGGACTGAGAGAGGAGCTCTCAGAGCATATTACATGTTGTGTGTTGTCTTTGTTTGTTTATAATTGTCTGTCTTTTTTTCGCACCACTAGATAGTTAAAGCACACCTCCGGAGCTGTCGCCACGTAAAGCACTATTCGGAGCATCACTGCACAGAGCACCTGCACGTTTTAATATCACCCAGGACTGGTGACAGTGCCTTTGTTTTTGTGTGAGACTGTACGGTGTTCTTCACCATCCCCGTGCTTTACATATTGTTGTGTACATCCAGGGATTTATTATTTGACGGTCGCCAGACCTGGAAACAGCACAAATAAAAACTTGTTCACCGAATCACTGTTGTCTGTTCATCACTCCTGCACCGCATCACCGCTACATCTGTTCCCCTTACCAACCACTTTGCCACAGGATGTCAGCTAGAGAAATAGCAAGGGGGCACTGCAGTTTAAAAAGTAGAAGATGAATTTGAGTTATTTTCTCACCTGAAACAAATGTTAGTGACTGTTTTAAAATAAAACATTAAAGAAGGGAGTTGTCTTTTTTTGTAAAAGCAAACATGGTTTAACACTTGAAGCATAGGAAATTATAAACCACAAACCTTAAATCAGTAAGTGATTTCACTGGAGGTTTAATAATCATACTAGGGTTTTCATCATGGGGGAGACCATAATCACATCGATTTTTGCACAACATAGAACATGAAAAGAACATTTGCAAAGAAACACACAAAAACAAAGAAGCAAACTGAGAACCTTTTGTGATTTTTGCTTTTGAACAATTTTAGACCAGGAAGCAATTTGAAGTCTCCAGAAAAAAAAAATATCTGTTACACTCTTACCTTTCACTTTCCCCAAATGGCTGTAGGTCTTCATACCTCAGACAGAGTGCCTCTGGGGTCATTGTAAAGATTTACCCTGTTCAGCTGAAAGTGCAGGCTTGGGAAGAAAACATCATTCATCAGTGT
Organism: Polyodon spathula; assembly: GCF_017654505.1. Lineage (NCBI taxonomy): Eukaryota > Metazoa > Chordata > Actinopteri > Acipenseriformes > Polyodontidae > Polyodon > Polyodon spathula. The sequence continues at coordinate 2,614,997 of NC_054534.1, forward strand.
CAGGTTTCATTTGATTGGGTGCGGAATGAAGTGCGGAAGCAAGTCACGTGACCAGGACGTCACCACTAAGCAATTTGAGAAAGAGCACACGGTGGCTAATCAGAAGAAACTCATTCAGAGGAAGAGGGCAGTTCTGGTGTGCAATAATCAAGGGAGTCGATAAAGACAGAGGTTGGGTTATACGTTATTTAAGAGGAATATTATGTAATTGCCCCTATTACATGCTATTGTTTATCATATTTAAACATGATCCGTGTAATCACCCTGTCAAGGATGGAGTCTTGAAAACAGACCCACACAGTTATACCAATGCACATGCAAATGCATAATGCAAAAACCCAGGCAATCTGTACACTTTATGTATGGATTCACTACAGGTGGAGCTTTAGTGGAACAAATTCCCCAATGCCACCCCTAGATTCATCACACCCCATCTATCAAAACACCTAATAAAGAGTAAATAAAGGTCTTCAATGGGAAGCTGATTTTGAATGCACCAATGCTAATGAGTTCCTGCCGAAATGCTTTCAGAGCTTGCATTGTTGGCTTTATGTTTTTAGTTCATGCCAGCTGGATTTTTCATGGCAATGGTCTAATTGCCAGCAGCTCAGGAATTCTATAGTATTGAGTAATTGTGTCTTTTAAAGCAGAATTCTGAATGCCAGGAGCATTTTAAAGTCTGCACTGCCTTCCAAATGATCAGAATGGCGACTGCACCTCTGCTTGCCAGTATTTCAATAGAGGCACGCCATACATTGTACAAAATCCATTAGTGTGAAGCACAGACATCATACGATTCAAGTTGCTTTTAACGTGACGGTCGCCACAGAGCTTGTTTATTTCTCTGATGTTTTTGTTTAGGAAAGCCTTCCTGATTGTCCACCCTTTTCCATTCTCCTATCAAGTATGTTGAGTCGCCTCACCTGGTTCTTTTTAAAGGAATTTTTTTAATTTTTAATGGAATATAGAGAGAGCGAGAGGGTGTCGGAGCAGTGCCGCCTGTGTTGTGTATATGTGTCGTGCCGCTGGCACTAGTGCTGTGTAACTTTCTTCACAAAAGAATTAGACGACTGTTATAGTTTTGCAAGTGTAAGATTGCAAACCTGCCTTTGCGAGATCTACAAGTAGCGGGCAAAGTATTCTCGTTATTATGAGAGGGCGTGAGTAAACGAATTTGGCTATATCTTTAGTAGTGGGTTAGCTACAGCCATAACAGGTTGTTGGGAATAAATCCCTAAGCGAAGTGACTAGTGAAATGTACTGTCAAAACTAAGCAAATCTACATTTACTGTGGCCAGCTGCTTGTAAAGTGACACACAGGCTTGGTATACGGTGTCATCCCAGACAGACTGACCTTCTGTAGATTTGAGTTTATTTTAGTTTCTGTTCTTTCTTGTCGAGAAAAGCACCTTTGAGCCTATTTTATGTATTGTGTTTACTGGGAAGGTTTTTAACAATACTATCCTGTGCCATTTATAATAGGCGCTTTCTTCTGTCTCGGCTCTCGAGAAGGTGTTACATTAAAGTCGCTAACTTAAGTATTTTTTAGTATGTTGCAGAGTGAAGACCTGTAGTTTTCAAATGTAATATATTTGGCAGATATGGGGTTAAAAACCTATCCCTAAAGAAATCAATTTGGGGGATTCTGGCAGTGTGCCCCACCCATGTGTGTGTTATGTGTTGTGTTGCGTGTGGTGTGTTAATGTTAGTGTATAGGTATTGGTGCATATAAGAATATATTTAAAATATATAGTTGTATTTAGGCATGGGGATTGCATCGCTTCTCGAGCAGATAATGTATGTAATAATATGTGATCATGGGGGTTGCACAAATTAGTTCATGTACTGGGATTCAAGTGAATAATTAATTAGTAATTGAATCCCGGCACAACAGTATATATAGATGCACGTTTCACTCACTAGGGGTTGTGTGTTCGGTGTAAGAATTAAACTATGACAATTGCTATTCCGTGCTGGAAGGACGAGCACGATACTTGTGTGTTTGTTTGGGCTCATCGTGTTTGTTTGTCTGTTCGTCCACTGATTGTTTAGTGTTAGTCCATTTTGTTTGTCTATTTATGTGCTTTTTTAAAAATCTTTTATTTGTTTCGTTCATTAAAACCCAGAGCTCAGCCATTGTGTCTCAGTTTCAACCCCAGGCCTGCCTGCCTGTGAGTTCCTTCCTGAATCTGACGTCACCACCCACACGCATCTCTCAAGCCATCTGTCACAGGAAATTGGTCAGGTTCAATTGGTTAATTGCTTGCCAATTAAACCTGGCCAAACATATTAAATGCATTTCATTTGCTGTCCATCAGTCGCCCTGTCTCAGGCCTGACAAAAATACTGAATAACAAAACAAATAGCAATTGTGACAAAAAAAAATAACTCATCATTAAATATTACACACAGTCCTTAGTTTTTGGATTTTTTTTTGGTTATTTTTGTCAAGCCAATAAAAGGATAGCAGCACCATAATTAAAATGTATTGTCATCCATCCTCTGAATTTGACACTAAAGCAGAATGTAAGTCTGTCTGTCAGGACACTCAAGATTACCAACAATTGCTAATTAATTCCATGTCACTGTTGAGATGAATGAAGAGATGTGCAGTGATCATCTCTTTCTGCATATCATCAGCTTTATCCACTGCAGAGTAGAACGCTCTTCCTCTTGTCCCAGCTGACAACCAACAAAAGAGACACAAGCGTTTAACCCTAACAAACACACTAGAGTAACACTTTCTGCTTCTTACATCTATTACAAAGCAATTATTCTGTACATACTGTGTCACTGATATTATTAATTAATAACTGGTGATCATGTTGGTAACAAAGTTGGCTTTCAGTTACAGGGAACGCACTCATGCATTGCCATTAGCATTAATAACATTAAACCCTCTGCTGTAACTTCCACAGACGTTATCAGTTCATTGTAATTTTGGCATTTTATTCCCAAGTCAATTTCCGGATGGGAATTTAATCAAATGTGTTTAACAGTTGATGGATGTCAACCTTCGGAAAACTTTAGAGTTGAGTTCCAGCGCTGGAAGATTCCCAGGAGAAGATTACCACTCATCTGGTCTATGCTTTACATCAGGCTAAAGGACAATCCACTAGATATCACCTGACACCAGCAATGTTGCCTTTGTTCCTCTGCAGAATAAACTGTATATTTAACATGTTCATGTTCTGGGTGTTTATTAATTCTAACATGTCTCTGTCTCGGTATAAGATAGTGTATGTGGCCTGAATTTTCTTATATAATTCTAAACTGCGAAATCGAATTCAGTATCTCTACACTATAGGGTAGATACAATGAAAATATACTGCGCAGCTATTAGACCTCACTTTCCTTCCCTGTTCTATGGCTCTGTTCAATCACAATGTGTGCCAGAATCTATGGATCCCAGTTCATTCTTTACAGTTCTAATGGGGAGCAGTCTTGCAAGTTAGCTTTATACTAATAAGTGATGCTTCAATTGATGTTTTTTTAGAAGTGTTCAGAATATACATTAGCGCAAGGTAATAGTGCTGGAGGCAGATAAAGAAGAGGAAGCAACACATGCTTTTATGACATCAATAAATAATCCCACTGTTTCTGTTTGAAGGTCACCATTATTGATTTCCTGCTTGAGCTGCCAAAAGAAAGTACAATTGTCCCAATTGTTGTTCAGAAGCACTCGAGTACAGTCAGGGTCTTGCTATATTTTGGTTGTTGAAAGAGGCTATGAGCTGTTTATCATATGGCAGGGTAGCAGCAGGAAAGAAACTCTGAGGCACAGAAGCTGCAGTTTAAACATGAACACATCACTTTAATAAACAGAAATAACAGAAATCAAAAGGCAAAAACAAAAGTGTTAACAAAATACAAAAATGTAGGAAGGACATTCGCCTTCACTACTAACAAAACCCAAACTGCAGAAACACAGACACTACACAGAAACAACACAGACACTACACAAAAACAACACAGACACTACACAGACAATACACAGACACCACAGAAACAACACAGAAATAACACAAAACAACACAGACCAACACTCAACTCTTCTCTCTTAATGGAGCCCTGTGCATTCGCCTTCACTACTAACAAAACCCAAACTGCAGAAACACAGACACTACACAGACACTACACAGAAACAACACAGACACTACATAAAAAAAACCACAGACACTACACAGAAACTACACTCACCAACTCCTCTCTCTTAATGGAGCCCTTGGCTCCCCTTTTATGTGGCTGCTCCCAATTAGCACCAATTATTTTATTAAGGAGCAGCCACATTCTCACATGTTTTTGGCAGGGACAAGAATTAACCCCATCCCTGCCAACCACCACCAAAACACAAACAAAACAAACTTTTCTGCTGATTTCTTTGTTACTACATTGACACACAGACACTCATCAGCGGTCTCTCTGTTTAGTTACAAGAACTTGGCTCAGTTTAACAGGTCTTAATCCAAACAAAGCATTATCTTAATCTTGGGAAACACTATGCACTAAACCCTCATAATCAAGCTGTCACTGATATCGCCCTACAACACCCTACAACACATATAACCATGGTAACAATCATGAGGAGTTGCATTTCTTGTTGTGTCATGTAAGCTAGATATCAATCTTGGGATGTATTCATAGAAACACAGCCTACAAGGCTTCCCTGGAGCTTCACTAAACCACTTATTTTACACTGCATTGACTAATTCTGTATTCTTCTACTGTAATATGCCCCAAATGCTGGCTTGTGGCTTTTCCACTAGGAACATGCCGAGTAACAACTATCACTAAATACATTGCTGGGTGGACTTGAGCCGCAGCAATGCTTAAGTAAACCACGGCATTCGTCCAGCCTTCCAGTTTAATAAAGAGACAAAGGGAGCATGATTATCCAGATGCTATTAATAATGTTCAGGCTGGGTTTATATATGAAGACAGTTCTTTTAAATTGAAGTAGACGCTGCCAGCCAAATGTCATTCACCAGATATATTCACTGCACTCACTATTGCTCTTGCATTACCATCATATTCTCTTAGTGATCACTATCCGTTTAATAAATCATACACACTGAGCAGTTCAGTAGCTGAATTCCTGATTAAGAATCTGTAGGAGACAATAGTCCCATTCCTAATTCTCAATTTAGCCACAGGTGTTTTCCATAGGCTACTTGCATCTAATGATGCCACGTTTCAGCTAAACCGGTATCTAATGCCTCTGGCGAGTGAGCGGCCTATTCAAAATCCTGGTTAGATTCTGTCTGTTGTTGTGCTGAATGATTTATCACTTGATTTTAACTTGCTGAGAGAAAGAGGATGAGTTGTACTTCAGGCACTGTGAAAACCTTAAATTATCAGCGATAAGAAGGGAACGATGGCGATCACTGCTGTGTGCCCCTGCACTCCGATTCAGCACAGTACAATTCATCTGTACGTTTTCATGCATTTGTCGTGCAGGAAGAGACGAGAAAAATGTGACTTACAAATGTTCGAAGAGTGAAATTTACAGTCACTAAACATGTCAAAGTTTGCAGTCGGTATTTTGTTAAGAAAGGCCTCATTGAACTGACACCAGGAGGCCGTCGGAGGCTGCATCAGGAGCTGCTCCAGTTGTGTTTGACTGGAATCAGCACTCCTTGCCAGCCTAAGGTTTGGTGTGTGGGACCAGAGTGAAAAGCCAGTACAGAGTCCAGAAGAAGAACTGGACTGTACTTCTGCACTGCAGTGTCAGCATTACTGCTTGGTCCAAGCCGTCAGCCCTGGATTTATCCATTTCTAAAAATGAGGAGTTAGAACAGGTTCGAACAGACAGCCCTGAGTCAAAGTTTTGGTCTCCAAAGGTTTGCAGACTCCCACAAGTCCAATCCGATTGTACACACGGTTGGTACTATTCACTTAATAGAAGCAAAAACTATTTTGTATTCATTTAGAGTTCATACGTTTATATAATGTAGTGCACGGTCTTGATCAAATGTGTTATATGAACACATTTGTGTACCGGGCGTTAGCTATTTAAATTCGTAGCATGCGAATATTTACAAATGCTTACAGTAGATTTATCTTAATGATAATGTCGTGAAACTGTACATTTTTGTATTCATTGTTGTTCTTATATACAAAACAGATTTGCAAGCTACAAGAGCAGGAACAATGAACCTTACGCTTTACTATTAAACTGTGCGGCTTCTCATTCTTCAAGGACTTAAAACAGTGGGCCCTTATCCTGATTTCTGATGTCACCTTGTCTTTGTTTGACACTGACAGAAAAAGGAATTCAATGAGTTTCTTATGCCTAGGTCTGTGTTGTATCTGGCCTACAAGTAAAGATACTGGACAGAAAGACTTATATCCACCCACAACCTTTAATGGTAAGAAGTTTTGCTGCTTCTCTTCAAGGCACCCCCTCCATGCTTGACGCACACCCAGGACGCAAGTTTCTATCCTACTAAAGCTAAGTACCAAATAGAGTAGGGAGGGCTGAGATCGAGGTGTAACTATTGGATAACCAGGGACACAAAGGGAGTGTGGGTGTTAAGTGTTGTTTGTTCTGCCATTATAGGATTCTGTGTCTCAGCCTGTAGAGAGGGGATGTAGCCTGAAGCGAGCCCAATAAGTCTTATAGCGGAACAGAGAAGCGGATTTGGAGGCCTTTGGGACGGTCACCTCCAGCTTTATTGTTCACTATTGCCATTCTACCATTGTGAGTGGCAATAGTGAGTGTGTGGCAACTTGGATTAAGTACTGGATCTTCCCCTCTTTATTAAGAGGGTCTGCCAACAGAGATTCTGAGGCCTTTTCAGACACAGGTAGTATCGGCTCATCAGATTTTGGTATAGTGTTGTTCGGGTCTGTGGCATTGTAGAATGATGTGTTAAATCTGAAAGACTGTATTTATATTCTTCTGAAATCACAAGTAGCCTTCCAATGAAGTTTTATAGGAAAGTTTCAGTGATTTTTATATGGTGCACATTTTTAGGTGTTTTTAGGGAAGGTGTTTGTACTGGGAAGGAACATATTGTTATACCCGAACAGTGGTCCTCAAAGTAATTTTGGCACAGGCATAAACTGATCTTGGCTGTTTGTTGGCACACTGACTATTGTATAGGATCATATCTTGCACGCTGGAAGAGTGCTGACAAATATATATATATATATATATATATATATATTTATATTTGTTGCGAGAAGGCAGTCTAAGTCGCATTCTCTGGTAGTAATTGTGCGTGTGTGCGTGCTGCGTTTATTCTTTAAATAATTTACATAGAATATGCAATGCACATATTTTTTTTAAATGGCAAAAGATAACCGTACCGAAAATATAGGAATGAATAAACTAATATATAGTGTAGATAGTGTCTTGCTTTGTTTCAATTTGACAAATTTGTCAGCACTACTCTGTTTTAAAGATTACTCATCTCCAGTACAATTATTCAGAGAAAGTGGATTCGCAACTAAATCGACTGCTGTGTTTTCCTTCTCTGGTGAAATAAAAAAAAAACAGAGAGATGGAAAATTCAATTCTACATACTGAAATGTGTTATTTTTTTCAATAACAGTCGACATTAGCCAGCAGGGTTGCTGAATCATCTTGTGGTGAAAAACTGTATTGCAATTTTATTATTTCCCTGTAATAAAAAGAAACCGAATTTGATTTGCTTGTTTGTGTGGTTCCTGTAAACTTATTGGGGAGATTATGGGTGGTTTGTTCAAAATCCAAACAGCTCGTAGGCAAAGGGTTAGAAAAACAATTAGAACACATAACAACATAAAGTTTATAAATGAGAGGAGGCCATTCGGCCCATCTTGCTCGTTTGGTTCTTAGTAGCTTATTGATCCCAGAATCGCTTCAAGCAGCTTCTTGAAGGATCCCAGGGTGTCAGCTTCAACGACATTACTGGGGAGTTGATTCCAGACCCTCACGATTCTCTGTGTAAAAAAGTGCCTCCTATTTTCTGTTCTGAATGCCCCTTTGTCTAATCTCCATTTGTGAACCCTGGTCCTTGTTTCTTTTTTCAGGTCAAAAAAGTCCCTTGGGTCAACATTGTCAATACCTTTTAGAATTTTGAATGCTTGAATTAGGTCGCCACGTAGTCTTCTTTGTTCAAGACTGAACAGATTCAATTCTTTTAGCCTGTCTGCATATGACATGCCTTTTAAACCCGCAATAATTCTGGTCACTCTTCTTTGCACTCTTTCTAGAGCAGCAATATCTTTTTTATAGCGAGGTGACCAGAACTGAACACAATATTCAAGAAGGGGTCTTACTAGTGCATTGTACAGTTTTAACATTACTTCCCTTGATTTAAATTCAACACTTTTCACAATGTATCCGAGCATCTTGTTAGCCTTTTTTATAGCTTCCCCACATTGTCTAGATGAAGACATTTCTGAGTCAACAAAAACTCCTAGGTCTTTTTCATAGATTCCTTCTCCAATTTCAGTATCTCCCATATGATATTTATAATGTACATTTTTATTTCCTGCATGCAGTACCTTACACTTTTCTCTATTAAATGTCATTTGCCATGTGTCTGCCCAGTTCTGAATCTTGTCTAGATCATTTTGAATGGCCTTTGCTGCTGCAACAGTGTTTGCCACTCCTCCTATTTTTGTGTCATCTGCAAATTTAACAAGTTTGCTTACTATACCAGAATCTAAATCATTAATGTAGATTAGGAATAGCAGAGGACCTAATACTGATCCCTGTGGTACTCCACTGGTTACCAAACTCCATTCTGAGGTTTCTCTTCTAATCAGTACTTTCTGTTTTCTACATGTTAACCACTCCCTAATCCATGTACATGTGTTTCCTTGAATCCCTACTGTGTTCAGGTTGAGAATTAATCTTTTGTGCGAGACTTTGTCAAAAGCTTTCTGGAAATCTAAATAAATCATGTCATATGCTTTGCAATTATCCATTATCGATGTTGCATCCTCAAAAAAATCAAGCAAGTTAGTTAGACACGATCTCCCTTTCCTAAAACCATGTTGACTGTCTCCCAGGACCCTGTTACCATATAGGTAATTTTCCATTTTGGATCTTATTATAGTTTCCATAAGTTTGCATATAATAGAAGTCAGGCTTACTGGTCTGTAGTTACCTGGTTCAGTTTTGTTTCCCTTTTTGTGGATCGGTATTACGTTTGCAATTTTCCAGTCTGTCGGTACAACCCCTGTGTCAAGAGACTGTTGCATGATCTTGGTTAGCGGTTTGTAAATTACTTCTTTCATTTCTTTGAGTACTACTGGGAGGATCTCATCCGGCCCAGGGGATTTGTTTATTTTAAGAGCTCCTAGTCCCTTTAACACTTCTGCCTCAGTTATGCTAAAGTTATTTAAAACTGGATAGGAACTGGATGACATGTGGGGCATGTTGTCTTTAATCTTTAGGAAACAGGATCCACCCTCCATTTCTCTCAATCACTTCGAGCAGGAATTCTTGAAGAGCTGCCTTTTGGAAGGATTTTTGCTGCTGGTCTTCCACACTGTGTCTCCTTCCCTCCTTTTCGGGTAACATTAGAGGTTTCAGTGGCAACTGTCTGTGTAACCATTCTCAAAATCCAGCCTTGAACAAAACGAAACAAGAAATAAAAACGGGCCGTCAGCCAGAAATTAGTCTTTCCTGGAGAACAAGCTCTGAGACTGGTTTCCATAGCAATAATCAAACAAGCAGAATATTCATTTCAAATGGAGAGTTTCTAATAGTCATTTCTCTTGAAAGCCATACTGGAGTGACTGCTGGCTGTGGGAAGTGCTCTCCTGTCTAGTTCCGCAGACCCTGTTCCTGGAGAGTGCTGGAGCTTTTAATTGATTTTCAAACTTTTTACATTAGACCTCATTTGATATGTGTTAGACCTCATTTGATATGTGTTGTACAAAGTGAAACTGAGGATTTACATAAGTGGACAGTTCCCTCTGAGAAGCTCATTACCGTCTTGTTTTAGATTTTTAACTGGGCACACATCCAGATTGCTCAGTGAAAAACAAAGTATAATTTTGCTCGTTTGAAAAGAGACCGTCATGCAACCACAATTCCAAGATTCATTATAAAGTCTGTTAACGATTTGCTTGCCCAGGCTGAATAATATGCTTTACATGTTAATGCTGTGCCGAATTATTAAAACATTATGGTGTTTGGAAATACATTCATCTCCTACACTGTGGTTAACAGCATCCTATTTATAATACAATCATACAATCATGAGGATTAGGATCTCTGTGAATCAGCAGAGGTCAAAAGCACCACATGCTTATCAGATGTTGCCAGTCCCACTGTAAAATGCAATGCCTGGCCACTTTATTAGGATTCATTAGGTGAATCATGTGATGTGACATGTGATCCCTACAGCACACGCTGCCATAGTTAACTTAAGCATTGATGCAGACCCATTAATTATGCACTTGTACCCTAATGGCGATGGCTGCATTCAAGACTGCAGTAAACCTGCCCATCCTGCTACAATTGTGCCGGAATAGTTTCAGGAGTTTGACAGAGACTTCAAGGCAGTGGAGTAGGCTTAGAAAACCTAAATATGTCCTGTGACAGGCTGGCAAAGTGGATAGAGGCCCAGAGACAGGCTGCAGTTCAAAAAAATAATAGTTTTATTAACAAATAACGCAAAATAAAAGGGCACAAGGGCCAAAACAAAGGTATTTAAGCACAAATAGAAAGACACAGAACAAGACTTACAAAAATAAAGGTTTCCAGGCTGGGCGATACCTTCACTGGATCAGAAAATACCACCAAACACAAACACAAACACAAACACAAACACAAACACAAACACAAACACAAACACAAACACAAACACAAACACAAACACAAACACCAGCTTGCTTCCTCAGCTCCCTCCTCTTCTAATGGGAAGCTGAGGCCTCCTTTTATGTCAGGTGGCGGGGTGCTGATTGATCTTTAATTACTCTAATCAATCCCAGCCACCTGAACACAATAAACCCAGGCAGGTAGGGGAATTTAACCCCATCCCTGCCAATTTATAAAGGGCAGAGCTCTGCTCTGCCACATGTCCCCTCAGGCAAACAGGTCAAAGATGTTTTGGAATCAAGATGGGTTTTTGCTGAAATGTAGGCATAACTGTTTTGACATGACATGTTATGACCAGTACTGGAGACTGAACAAATATCACTGGCGTATAGTAATGGTGTATTACCCTAAAAACATTTATGGTAAAAGGATTGCAAAATGTCAATTATCAGTACACTAAAGAATATTCTATTTGCCTGGTCTTTACAACTGTCAACAAACGGGAACCCCAACTAGATTCCATTAAAAAGGTTTTTCTCCAATTGTGAGGTTCCAAGCATTAGACAGTATGCATATATAAAAGCAAGATAAATTCATATGGAGAAAAGAAGGGAGGTCACAGAGGGTGGTGTGACTGATGGAAAGCATCTACCATTCCACCAAAGCACACGGGATGAGCTGTAAGAGCTGGCAGATTATAGGTAGGAGGTACATGATGCTATTTGTAATCATGCCTTTCAATGTGAGATGAAACCCCAGCTGATAATTCCAATGACTGGGCTTTTTTGCAAACGTGAATGAATAATATATTTGGCCCCAGTTAAAAGACAAGGGTACTTTGAATGTTGTTAATTATATACTTCAGAACCTATCAATTAGCTGTGTATTAATATACATTGTACAGCAAATGAGTGCAGAAGGCTTGCCTTTACTGTACGTACACTAGCTACAAAAAGGAATTCCCAATTAGTGCAGACCCCTGACATTAATTGGCTGGGATCCAAATGGCTTGAGTGGCTTTGCTTACCTGTCATTCTGAATCCATATGTTTAGCTGGTATTCATCCTCTGCTGGTGGAGGTGGCAGAGACAGAGGCAGCTCCTGCTGCTCTGTTCCTGCTGGTGGAGGCAGAGGCAGCTCCTGCTGCTCTGGAGACAGCGGTGGGACCTCTCCCTCTGGCGCTGGAGACGGCAGCAACAGCTCTTCTCCCTCTGGCTCTGGAGGTGAAACCTGCAGGCATTCTTCCTCTGCTGGTGGAGATGGGAACAGCAAGTCTCCCTTCAGCCCAGTGAGGATGCAGGTAGGCGTGGCTCCCACTTGGAATGCAACCTGCTGGGGCAGTTCCATATCGGCAGCCAAGTAATTGATCACCACGGCTGCCGGGTTCACGAAGGGCACTGGGTAGAAATGTTGTTCCCAGCGTTCCCAACGTTCCCCATCTCTGGCCCACAGCAGATCAACAACCAGTGGGAGGTCCTCCCCGCTCCACTCCGGGTCCAACACCCAGTCCAGCATCTTCTCAGAGGATGGGAAAGGCTCTGTCGTCTCCCCCCTGGGCTCTAGTTCCTCATGTTCATAACTGCGGAAGGACAGCTTGAAAAGCGATGCCCCTGTTCTCAGAGGGGGCACACCGGTGATGGCTGGTCGTATCGCCCTAGGTTCCTAGCCTTCAGGCAGAACTCCTCTGTGTCCTCCTCTTCTTGCAGTCGTTGCTGCCTCTTTCCTCTCCCGCTTCTTCTCCCCCTTTCTTTATTTTATTTTTTTTTTCCCACACAAAAAAAACAACGTCCTTTTTTTTTTTTTTTCCCCAAAACTGCGGTCCCTGCTCTGGTCTGCGTCTAGGAGGCGCTGGTAGTCCCGGTTTTGACACTACATGTCACAAAGACGGCCAGAATGGGAGACGTCAGACAGAGGTGGAGTTTGGTGGAGCTGAGCGAATGGTCTCGCTCAGCATTTAATAAATGAACAGACTAACACTAAACAAAACAAGGTGAGCTTCTATTTTACTTAGTACTTCTCACAATTACCTCAGTTTCCAATCCCGTTCTCCACTCACCGAACACACAACATATAACACAAAATACACACAGGGGCGGGCATTTTGCCACAAACACGTTGTTCAAAAAAAAAAAAGTAAATAAACAAAAATAAAATGTTTTTTCTTTCCCAGTCTCCCTCAAATCAGATGTATCTCTGTAACGGGCAGGATTGGTGCACTTTTATTACAGGTTCCTGTCAACAAAGGTTAAAGGGTTTGCAGGCTTTGAGGAGGTCAAAAGGTACCCGGTTCAAATCCTAGGTCAGCCATTCTCTCATCAAGCCTGATGTCTTTGGGGCTGCTAGATAGTGTTCTGTTTTAATGATTCTCATTGAGAGTTATTAATCTGATCTGTATTTGATTAACAACAATCAAATACTGATTTGATCAAATTAGCAGAGACCATTGGAAAGGGATTTAATCTGTTTAAAATGTATCCTTTTAGTTTTCCAAGGATACATTTGCTAGAACAGTCCCATTATAGTAAGTGCTGAATTTGATTTATGTCCATTGAAATCTCACTGTTTGATGACTCTGCTAGTTCTGAAAGGGTTTCCCTTTAATTGATGCTTCAGTAAGTGGGGAAGCCTGGTTTAGTGAATTACTGTAGTACAATTTTAGAAAGCTACGTTTTTAGTTCACATATACTCCATTTAGCCATAGTCAATTATTGATCAGCTGCAGCTGGCAGGGATAGGGTGCAGGTGAGGACTGAAGTAAAAGCACTAATCCTGTATTCAGTTACCTTCAGATCCTGCTTTCAGAGACACTAGCATGGGTTTGTTTTTGATGGCTGCCATGACATATTTCCATTTCACACAATATGAATCATTGTAACAATACAATATGAATCATGCACCTAACGTTGTAACGATACAATGTGAATCAAAACATCACGCTTAAGGAGCAGTTCTCCTTGTGTGAAAATGTTGAAAACAAAGGAGATTGGGATTGCATCCCCGAAGGTCAAAGGTCACTGACCTCTTCAATCTGATGTGGTGAACTTTGTTACCTTTCCACCCTGAAACATGTTCAGAACAGCCTGGTCTCCTCAATGAGAGTTATTAAAAACCTGTAACCTCTGACAGACGTGCTTGGGCCAGTGCATAACACAGAATGACACCTTTAGTTTAGCTGTGTGACAATGGCTCCATGACTTACTTTGCTAGTCTCTGAGAGCATGAGGGAAGGATGGACAGAAGGACAGAATAACTGATTATTTTGCACCTCTCTTCCCTTACAAAAGTTCACCACAATATATTTGTACAGTCATTTTGCAGTTTCCTGAGTACTTTCCCCATGGTTATATGAAGCATGTACCTCGTAATAACGGTTTATAAGGGTTTGCAAGGCTGCAGATAATGAAAATGAAACCTTCATCTTCACAGCCATTGCTGAAAATGGTAGACTGGTACAAAAACTGATTAAAGGTTACTTTTAGTTAATCTCTGTCAAGTTTGAAAAAAGACAATCATTTCCGTTCCGTTCCATTCCATTGCTTACATTGGAACTCAGATGCAGTTAAAGCAATGCACCAGCAGATTGTCTCTGATTTACGGGGCCTTTTCCCTGCTATTGCTTTCTGGTGCACATGGATAAATAACATTTTGATGCATTCCAGTTCATTAGCCTCCTAAGCAGGGTCTCAGCTATAGCAAATGCATTACCTCTTCGAACACTGCATGCCCATTCTGAGAGTTATAGACCCTGGGAGGGTCAGGAAGGCTAATATTTATTTGCTTCATCATTTAGAGTCTTCCAGGGAGCGTCAGGTAAAGTGTCGGAGGTAAGGCTCCTTTTAGCAATCCCGTTTAATTTATAATTCATTCAAACATGTATTTAGGGCCAAAAGGCCAATTGTTTGTTGCCCAGGTAAACTTGGAACATTTCTTACAATGGAACTAAGTGTGTACTGCATAATAAAGCATAGTGAAAGCATGGTAAAGCAGACGTAAGCACTTTTTAAGCCCAGAGAGGTATGGTAAAGCATATCACTAAAACATTTAGTGTTTTTCAGGAAAATTAATAGACTAATCTTTTGATCTATGTTGCATTTAAAAAAAAAGATATATTGAGTTAAGTTTTTTCTTACAAAAATTTACAAATAAAAAACAGACTACTTCGAATTTTCTCAGCGAGACATCCTCCCACTCTTACGTGTCGAGACGAGTTGTACACACACACACACTAGGGCTTCTGGCTTTCGGTGTTTTCTTCTGACTTTTTGCCTCTCCTTTCTGAATTAATTTCACAATTAACAGTTTCTCTGTTTTAAATCAGAAACCAAAATACATTAAACAGTGCTCAGAGTCATTTTAAAAGAGGAGTTACAGTTAAACACAACAAAAAAAACGGATTTTAGGGCAGTTCTGACAGCGCGTGTGAAGATGGAAGGAAAGTTTGCTTCCAAATGTTTTTTAAACCTCATTCCATTTGGAAAAACTTCCTCGCTCACAGCTGTGCCAGCAGATGAAGTTGAAGTTATCACAATGAGCGATCATATCCCGTAGAAGCAAAAAAAGACACACTGAAAAAAACGCCACTCTACAGCCTGCAGTTCTCAGAAATCCTGCTACGATGTCAACACGAAATGTGCTGCCTGTAAGTAAAAAGTGGTCAAAAATTATGGATTGAATGGGCTAATACTGCTTGTAGACCAGTTCAAGACTCTTGTACTCGCCTACCGATGCCTTGACCAGACTGCACCCAGATACCTCCAGACCCTCATCTCTCCCTACACCCCCACCGGAAAAAAGAAACAGACAATTTATATATATATTCTAAGCTGTTTATGCAAAAACCAATGGGGTATGTCTCTGCTAAAGTTTACAAAAAAAAATTAAATGTACAGTCATGGTTAAGAACAAATATGTAAATAGATATTGGTCTTGCATTACCTTGAAATTTCACCTTTGACCTTTTTGGTCTCAGAATGCATGTAAAACTACCCAATCTTAATTTAATTGTTAGTAATTTACTTTACATCTCTTAAATAATAAATAGTGAGAAAAACAAAAAGAAAATCTATGTGTTAGTGTGGCAAAGTGCCCGCCCCTGTGTGTATTATACGTTGTGTGTTAATGTTGGTGTATAGTCATTGGTACACAGGATATAAACGGGTCTGTGTAACACGAGTGTTTAAAACGTATATTTTAATTTAGGTATAAGGAATGCACAGCACTTCACGTGCAAGTAAAACGTAATAGTATGTGAGCATGGGGAATTGCACTTTATTCATTCACATGTAGTTGTACCGTGACTCCAATTGAATGATTGATTAGCAATAGAGTCTCGGTACAGCTGCATAAAAGCTACATGTTTTCACCCACTCCGGGTTGGGTGTTCGGTGAGTGGAGAACGGGATTGGAGACGGAGGTAATAATAAGAATAAAATAATAACGTAAAGTAAAATATCTGCTCACAGTGTTTGTTTATTATAGTCCGTTTTGTTTGTCTGTTTATTTTGGCTACCAGTGCCGTGTCCTGTGTTTTTGTTTGTCTTACAACCATTTATTTTCTGGCTGTCTGTTCGTTTATTAAATGATGAGCGAAACCATTTGCTCAGCTCCACCAAACTCCAACTCTCGCTGTTTATTTCCTGTTTCTGGTCTGACGTCACCCACTTCGGCCGTCTTTGTGACACGTGGTGTCATCGTGGGGTCACCAGCGCCTCCTAGACGTAGACCAGAGCAGGAACCGCAGTTTTTGAGGGAAAAAAAAAATTGGAATTGGATTACAAAAATAAATAAATAAATAAAATGGGATGGAAGGAGGATAAAGAGTTGAAGGATAGGGAGGAGGAGTGTTGCCTAATGGCCAGACATCCACGGCGATTTAACAAGCCATCGCGGGGTGCCTCCTCTGCGACCAGGACTACACGCTGCTCCCACCACCGGCGCCAGGAGACTACACGCCACTCCCACCTCCGTCACCAGGAGACTACACGCCACTCCCACCTCCGTCACCAGGAGACTACACGCCGCTCCCACCTCCGCCACCAGGAGACTACACGCCGCTCCCACCTCCGTCACCAGGAGACTACACGCCACTCCCACCTCCGTCACCAGGAGACTACACGCCACTCCCACCTCCGCCGCCAGGAGACTACACGCCACTGCCACCTCCGTCACCAGGAGACTACACGCCACTCCCACCTCCGTCACCAGGAGACTACACGCCACTCCCACCTCCGTCAACAGGAGACTACACGCCACTCCCACCTCCGCCACCAGGAGACTACACACCGCTCCCACCACCGGCGCCAGGAGACTACGTGCCACTCCCACCTCCGTCACCAGGAGACTACACGCCACTCCCACCTCCGTCACCAGGAGACTACACGCCACTCCCACCTCCGTCACCAGGAGACTACACGCCACTCCCACCTCCGCCACCAGGAGACTACACGCCACTCCCCCCATGGGAGAGGACGGTGGTCCTCCTGTGCGGTGAGGGTGGGGTGGAGGTGGTCCTCTGATGTGGGGTGAGGGTGGGTGGAGGCACTGGTACTCTGATGTGCCAGGAGGGTGGAGGCAGTGGTCACCTTGCGTGATGTGACGGTGGGTAGGCGGTGGTCCTCTGACTACATGGGCGAGATGGGAGGCGGTGGTCCGCGTCACCAGGAGACTACACGACACTCCCACCTCCGCCACCAGGAGACTACACACCGCTCCCACCTCCGTCGCCAGGAGACTACACGCCACTCCCACCTCCGTCACCAGGAGACTACACGCCGCTCCCACCTCCGTCACCAGGAGACTACACGCCACTCCCACCTCCGTCACCAGGAGACTACACGCGCCTCCCACCTCCATCACCAGGAGACTACACGCCGCTCCCACCACCGGCGCCAGGAGACTACACGCCGCTCCCACCTCCGTCACCAGGAGACTACACGCCACTCCCACCTCCGTCACCAGGAGACTACACGCCACTCCCACCTCCGTCACCAGGAGACTACACGCCACTCCCACCTCCGTCACCAGGAGACTACACGCCGCTTCCACCTCCGTCACCAGGAGACTACACGCCACTCCCACCACCGGTGCCAGAAGACTACACGCTGCTCCCACCTCCTCCACCAGGAGACTACATCCCTCCACCACCTCCATCGGCAGGAGCAGAGCAGCAGTAGCTGTCTCTGCCTCTGCCTCCTCCACCGCCAGGAGCAGAGCAGCAGGAGCTGCCACTGCCTCCGCCACCTCCATCAGCAGGAGCAGAGCAGCAGGAGCTGACTCTGCCTCCACCCCCACCAGCAGAGGGTGAATGCCTGCTTGGTCCCTGTCCACCAGCACAGGGAGAATGCCTGCTGGGTCCCTTTCCACCAGCAGAGGATGAATGCCTGCTGGTATCACTTCCCCCACCATCACGAGGAGAGGAGCTGGAGCTGCCTCTGCCTCCATCACCATCAGGGGGAGAGGAGCAGGAGCTGACTCTCCCTTCACCAAAAGGACCAGGACTAGATGCTGGTGGTCCTCAGCAGCCTGCGCATAGGCTGCGGAGGGAAGCATGGGGAAGAACTGCCTGGCTGCAGTGGCCGAGAAGAGGGCCAACACCCGCACCCCAGCTTGTCCTGACTCCCTGCCTCGCTTCACCCAAGGATGCCTGTCTCGCTTCGTCCAAGGATGCCTGCCTCGATTCGTCCAAGGATGCTTGCCCGGCATCACCTGGAGTTGCCTGTTGCTCGGCATCGCCTGGGGTTGCCTGTTTTTCCGCATCGCCTGGGGTTGCCTGTTACTCCATATCGGCTGGGGTTTCAAATGGTCCGCATCGCCTGGGGTTGTCTGTTGCTCTGCATCACCTGGGGTTGCCTGTTGCTCCGCATTGCCTGGGGTTGCCAGCTGCTCAATATCGCCTGGGGTCGCTGGAACTGCTTCGCCAGGGGTTGCAGTCAGCTTTGCTTGGCCGCATGAGTTCTGGGGGCTGGAGTCCCCCCAGAGGGAGCTGCCAGCTATGAAAAAGGGAGAAGAGGTCAGGAGACCACCTTCCCCCACAGCAGTTTCGCTGTCGGAGTTCTTGAGGGAGGTCTGGAAACCACCAACCCCAGCAGCTTTTCCACTGCTGGACTTGCCCTGGTTGAAGGAGTCAGTCTGGGAGCTGTCAGCACATCTGCTGACAGCCGCACCATTGGCAGCATTTCCGCTGCCAGTGGTACAGCGGGAGGAGAGACTCGCCCCACCATCAGCACGTTTGCTGACAGCATGGCCAGTAGCAGCCTGGCTACTGGCAACATTGCCGACCATCAACCCCTTAAAGTCCATGTTCTTGGCCCAGGATTTTGAACGAGACTTTTGGGATTTTAAGGGGGAGGTGGCCATTGAGGCCATGTCTGCTTTGCACAAGGGGGGGTATATGTGGCAAAGTGCCCGCCCCTGTGTCTATTATATGTTGTGTGTTAATGTTGGTATATAGTCATTGGTACATGCGATATAAATGGGTCTGTGTAATACGAGTGTTTAAAATGTATATTTGTATTTAGGCACGAGGATTGCACAGCACTTCACGTGCAAGTAAAACGTAATAGTATGTGAGCATGGGGAATTGCACTTTATTAATTCACGTGTAGTTGTACCTTGACTCCAATTGAATGATTGATTAGCAATAGAGTCTCGGTACAGCTGCATAAAAGCTACATGTTTTCACCCACTCCGGGTTGGGTGTTCGGTGAGTGGAGAACGGGATTGGAGACGGAGGTAATAATAAGAATAAAATAATAACGTAAAGTAAAATATCTGCTCACAGTGTTTGTTTATTATAGTCCGTTTTGTTTGTCTGTTTATTTTGGCTACCAGTGCCGTGTCCTGTGTTTTTGTTTGTCTTACAACCATTTATTTTCTGGCTGTCTGTTCGTTTATTAAATGCTGAGCGAAACCATTTGCTCAGCTCCACCAAACTCCAACTCTCTTATTGTTTATTTCCTGTTTCTGGTCAGTCGTCTTTTTGACAGTTAGTTATTTTTAAACCCTTTCCTTAGCCCTACCTTAACTCTCTCAGTTAGTGGTACGCTGTAGTACAGAGGAGTCATCTATTTGGGCGATGATGTCATGTTTTTGAAAGCACACAACGCTGATCATCAAAAGGATAACAAGATGGCTGTCCAGAGAATCTTGTGCAGGACCTTTCTTTTTTATTTTTTGTTGGCTGGAAATAACTTGTGCGTTCAAAGTGTGCAGATTACAGGGAGAGAAAGGCAGTGCTTTTCTTCACACATTCAAACAACCAGGAGCACAAAGAAACCCAGACCAGCAAGGTACCTTATTACTGATTACATTAAATCATTTTGATCGGTATTTCTTGACGTTAGTTAGTCTAAATTTGATAACTGGAGTCTATATGGAGGCTACGGATACCACTGTTCATTGCCATTTAGGTATGAGCTGCTCTCTCAAAGCTCCACTGTGCAAAGTGTTTTTTTTTTTTTTTTTTTTTTTTGGGGGGGGGGGGGGGGGTGTTGTTGGTAATTTACTCCTTCACAGAATACGATTCCTGAGCATCTATATTTAAATAAAATTAGGAACAGAACACACACCCCCAGGGCAACCCTAATGGAGGCACATTTTACAGTATTGGTTTTAATCAGGTTTTAGTCTGAGTTGTCAATGAGGCTTAGAAGAATTATTATGCAATACAAAACCATGTTACTGGACTACTTTTAAACACCTTTTTTCACAGGACAGTAGTCTCACTCACCCGGGTGGCATCGCGGCACAGTTGCTAGTGCCAGCACATTAATTTAGACCCTCTCTCTCTTCAGATGTATTCTTCAATTTAGAAACTGCATTCAACATTTATAGAAAACAGTAATGCAAGCCAGTGGTGGTAAATATGTTGGTGCTTCAAAGCAAGGGTGTTTGATTACAAAGTGAAGCATCAACGCTAGTCAGCTGATAACATTTTAATAATGCGCTTAGTTCTTTCCATGTTCTCGGAAAAGACAGCAGCCAAATTTACAATGCAAAAGAGACAGAGATCTACAGCAAGCAGAGTACTGAAGATTCTCATCCCTGCAGCTTAATACAGACAGCATGCAATGTGACTATAATCACTGTGATCACAACATTTAATTTTGACTTTGAACAGTTACATTCTGTTCATGCAGTTTAAATCTACACATGCAAATTCATTGTTTCAGTATCACAGCCCATGAAACTGCAGCTGTTAACATGGATATTGCACTCTGATTCATAGGAAATCTATGAATGAATGTCATCTATTAATGTAGTTCATGGATTTGAAAATCCATACTAACATTAGTAGTTAACTGTGCTGGATGTTACAGTATCGTGTCAACCTGCAATTTAAAGGGACGGCAGCACTCCAGAGATAGTACTATGATTATCTAATATTCATGGTATATACAGAATCAGTACAGCTACAGATTGTTGCTGTTAACAGCAATCACAAATACCGTGGCTAGGTCTGAAACCCTGGGTGTGCCTGGGCATTGTTTTAGATTTGCTAAATCTATAGAAATACAGGGTGTCTTTTTGTATATTGGGGGACTTTCTAAGTGAGTGTTGTGGCAGGGCAGGGGTCCTGCAAATGTCATTATTTAAAAAGTATGTGTTTAATATGGCGGGGCTGGTGTTAGAATCCCATCCTTGTTAAAACGTGTGGAATGTGGCCAGGTGCTAACTGATTTATTGATGATCAATTACACCTGGTCATGTGCTATAAAGATGGGGGCCTCCAAAGTGGGAGACATCTCCAGCGTACTTCGTTTAGAGAAAGGACTGGGAGCAGCAGGTTATGCTCCCTGTCCCTGACACTAAGCTAGCGCAGTTTATTTGGCTGTGAGTTTATTTTGGATTGGATTGTAAACTAAAACGCATGAAGCCCTTTAAAAACTGCAATCTCCGGTCTCCTGCCTCTGCTATTCCCAGTGCTAACCTTGACAGATGCGCTACCCCTCCACACATGTATATACAGTAGAGCACACTGAACAGTCCATAACACTCTTGTGATTCAAGAGTTTGAGTTTGATAAGACTGCAAGGATAATAGGAAGTCTTTGGTAGAAGCCAGTACTGTTAAAATGCACAACATTGAAGCTGTGTTTAAACATGCAATGTGTTTAATAAGCAGAAAACTGCTGACGCTCTGTCTTAGTGCAGTCTTGTTCAACCTCCTCTCCTTTATCTTTTCATTACAAGGCATTGCACTACAAATTCGTGGTGGTGGAATAAAAAAGTGACAGTTGAGCACAGGAAATGGATGTTGATATAGGAATACCACACAGAACCTGGACGTGGAACTAGGCATAACACACAGAACCTGGATGTGGAACATGGATTACCACATGGTTGTGAAGTCCAGTTCCAGTTGCAATCTATAAACAAAAAAAATGACATTTTAGAAAATAATTAATTCATTTGTGTATTTATTTTATTCCAAGCACTTAAAATATACAGTGCACATAATGCAAAGTGATATGAAATAGTACTTTCACAAATAGAGATCAATACATGATTTATTAAACTGTATTAATGTCTCGACAAATTCAGCAATTTTCACCACTAGTAGTTAGCATTACAGTATTTGGTTAGCATGGCATACAGTACTGGTGTATATTGGAGCACATTCACTTGAAGTATATTACATTGGAGTTATTACCAAGGGTGTTCAATCATAGCGGGGTGCATCCATGGCTTTGATGTAGTTTTGGATAAACTTCGCTTCTCATTTAGAAAGCACTCAGACCTGCAGCTTTCCTGTGAAGCAGTAATATATTTACACAGTAATTCTGTATAGCACCCTCTGGTGCATTATGTAATGTCTAGACACATATTATTACGGGCTCCCAATTTCTTAACTGGCTTTCCAAGTGCTTTGTAATTTGATAATCCGGTTAACCTTGGTTTTAGATAGTCTCGCACATCCTGGGTCATTTTTACTGGGAGATTTGAACTGAGCCCACCCCTTCAGGGCTTCCTTTTCTGTCATCAACCAACCAGCTGCTTCTCCTATTGACGTTCTCTGCAGCCAGGAATATGTTCTGACCCCCGTTGACACTGCTGATGGGAACTCTGCCCCACATACTGTAGTATTTATACATTTCTATAAATCATTTATATGTCATGCTTTAAACTTATTCAACCAACCTTGCATTTGGTAAATAAGCCTCCAATGATACTTTTTTCACTGAACCAATGATCAAATTGCATTGACAATGATCTGTATACATTTCTTACATGTCATTTACCTGTACAGATTTCATACATATTCTTTGGGTTTTTTTATACATTTTTATAACTACTGAAGTATTCTACCTAATGATTTTCATTGTGGGTTATTACCAGGTATTCTACCTGCTTACCTGCTGCTCTGAGGAATCCTCACCCATTGTGCGCCACTGTAAGGCACCGCTGCAATGAAATCTCAGCATCCTTTGTGTTATATAGAGTTGGCATCTAAGGAACGTCTTGCCATCTCCAGATTCAAGGATAAACAGGCTGTCTGCTGTGCCAAGCCAGAGGTCCATTAACGAAGAAGAGAGATACAGCTTTGGGATTTGTGTTTAATTCTTTAATTCATGTTGAATTTATATGAAGTAAACATTCATTAATGGTCCATTCAATCCTCATTAATTCATGATCCAATCAATCCTCATTAATTCATGATCCATTCAGTCCTCATTAATTCATGATCCATTCAATCCTCATTAATTCATGATCCATTCAGTCCTCATTAATTCATGATCCATTCAATCCTCATTAATTCATGATCCATTCAGTCCTCATTAATTCATGATCCATTGAATCCTCATTAATTCATGATCCATTCAGTCCTCATTAATTCATGGTCCATTCAATCCTCATTAATTCATGATCCATTCAATCCTCATTAATTCATGATCCATTCAGTCCTCATTAATTCATGATCCATTCAGTCCTCATTAATTCATGATCCATTGAATCCTCATTAATTCATGATCCAATCAATCCTCATTAATTCATGATCCATTCAATCCTCATTAATTCATGATCCATTCAGTCCTCATTAATTCATGATCTATTCAATCCTCATTAATTCATGATCCATTGAATCCTCATTAATTCATGATCCATTCAATCCTCATTAATTCATGATCCATTCAATCCTCATTAATTCATGATCCATTCAGTCCTCATTAATTCATGATCCATTCAATCCTCATTAATTCATGATCCATTCAATCCTCATTAATTCATGATCCATTCAATCCTCATTAATTCATGATCCATTCAATCCTCATTAATTCATGATCCATTCAGTCCTCATTAATTCATGATCCATTCAATCCTCATTAATTCATGATCCATTCAATCCTCATTAATTCATGATCCATTCAATCCTCATTAATTCATGATCCATTCAATCCTCATTAATTCATGATCCATTCAATCCTCATTAATTCATGATCCATTCAATCCTCATTAATTCATATTAACTTCATATTACTCAGCTCAGTCAGCAACCGGTCAAAGTGTAAATACGTTTTCTAATAGTGTAGCAAGCAAGATTTACAATATCTTAACACATATGTTTATGCATGTATTTGACACATTTTCATTTCTTTCTTTCCTTCTCTTTTTTTTTTTTGACATTGAATCATCGAAAGATGATGCTTTATTGATGTGGTAATGCACAGAAATAAACAACAACAACAAGACCATTACTTGGCTTTCCTTCCTCGGTGCAGCTCATGACATGTGGAGTAGTTTTAATGAAGAAGAAAGACTCTGAGCTAAAATGTTGGTTGTTCTCCTCTGCTATGTTCTCCTTTGTATGTTCCTCTGCAGTGGTTCATTCTCCTCGCTCCCTTCTCATTCCTGGATGCTCTCACTATACTGATGGAAGGAAGGAGCTCTCTGCTTCACAGCTCAGCTGATTGACTGCACCATTCAGTACAACAGCATTGTTCAGACTGTGCCAAGCTTCTTCTGTAAAGTGGGATATTCAGGGTAATGACCTCACTGCTAGACTTATGACCTGTCTCCTCTCCCCACCTCACTGACCTGAGTCTGAGTCAGTGAGGTGGAGCCCTGGCCTACAAGCCTTGTCAGGCAATGCTCTTAACATTCTCCACAACACCACCTCCCATTCCTCAGTTCAAACACTGACAGACACCACAAACCACTGCCGTATTGATATATCTTCAGTACTGTAGGCTTAGTCGAAAGTAGACGACAGTTAAAGATGTGTTTGCACCACTTGTCACCCCTGCTGGCAGGTGATATAATTGAGGGACTTGCACTTCTCATTGATTTCTGTTTGAAAGTACATCTGGCACCTTGAAAGTGAGGCTGTAAAACCTGTCAGAGCACCACAGTGTAGCTCTGTTGAACTGTATTGTGACATGTTAGTCGGCTTCATATGCAGTGCCGGGAGCCTGTCCAAGCAGAGGTCTTCACTGGGAAGATTTAAAGAGCAGCCATTCTTTCATGGGAGCACCAATCCAGGAATGATGGATCAAATCTAAACACATTTCAACGCTCCTTGGAAAAGACATGCATAAAATGTAGCAATGATAAGGAATGTATTCTTACATGCATTTATTACTGTTAGTTCAATTGTGATAGAAAAAACAGGTCTTCAGGCTTTTATTTTGTACGATTTAAAGAACCAACAAATATAGGAATTAAGCTGTATAATGAAACTTAGCTATAATAGCTAGAAACTAGGGATATCAAATCTTTGGGTTAACGTTAGAATTGATTTTGATTCATTGTACATTCAATATTTAGATTGGATTTTGCTTTATTGCACTCACATGTTTACTTGCCTGATTGTTTTAGTGCTCATGAAAGCTGAGGTTCTATATTTTAAACTGGCTGGCCTGTACCCCCTGTCATTGCTGAGAAACAAGTGGAAATCTGAGTTTAACTTTGTGCCTCTATAATAAAAATATATCCATAATGGAAAAACAGAATCAGGAACAACATTTTACAGAGACAGTTCCTTAACCGCTACATTTAATACATCACTAGATTTGTGGACTCAGGGCCTAAATGTTTTTTTTCTTTGCATAAACAATACACTTGATGAGCAAGCACTAGATTAACAGGACAGCAAGGCTACGTTCGATGTTTTAGTTCTTTTGCTGCAGTGTAAACCAGAATCACCAGATTATTTATTAATGTACTTTGTTAGCACACTGTTAGCACTCATTTGGAGGTGGAACAGCCATTAGCCCTGGTGAGCTAAAAGCAGTGTAAAAGCATCAAGACCTTTACAATTAGAAAATGCTGTAGCAGCACCACATTATCGCTCAGTGAGTGGACATACAATATACAGCTACTTAAGCCCCTTTCACACTGGCATGCTCTACCTGGGTCAAGATATGGTGTCATGTGGGTTGGCTATGTGATTTCACACTGCTTTTGATGAAGCAGGGTTGACCTGGGTGACAGACGCAAGTCCACAATGCTGGTATCAATGCCCCAGAAGCAGCTTGTTACAAACGCTTCCATCCAAGCTTCTCTGGATTGAACCGTTGGCCCAAATGTTGATTAGAGCAAATGTTTCTTCATCCCTGCTGCAACCTGCCTCGTGGTGCTCAACAACAGAAATATGGCTAAACAGAATAAACAAAAACTTTCCTTGTGGAAGCGAAACCTTCATCAAGCATGGCTGTTTGTTATTTTGTCCGCTGTCATGCATTTTGTCTCACACAATCCGGGTCAAAGCATGTCAACCCACACCCTGAAGTGGGCTGCTGGGAACTGGTTTAACCCGGGTATAACCCAGGTATGTGGTTTCACACTACACGAGATTGTGACCCAGGTAGCTAGAACCCGGGTCCTGACCCAGGTAGGAGTGCCAGTGTGAAAGGGACTTAAGCTGTATGTGCTTCTCTGTTTGAATGAAGTTGGGAATGCTAATATTATTTAACCATTGTTGCCATAAACTTTCCTTAGACAATGAGAATCAGTGTACAATTACCAGGTTTTGCTTGAATTATTGTAACACCAATGGGCACCCTGGCATATCCCTTTAAAGCATACCAAAAGCTAGAAAAATATGATGGGTAGGTACGATGACATCACAATTCCAGAAAAGAATATTCCTTTTCCAAAAATCATTCTTGAGGAGGCCAATGGCTTTTTTTGGCAGTGGCGACAGTTTATGAACGGACCAGTGACCTCACATATAGAGCAGTGTTTCTTAAATACAGAGCTCTGATTGGTTGAAATGTTGATCATTCTTTTTAATGGTGCGGCTCTTCGGGTAGCACTTTCACAGATTTCAAGAAACTGTTTAACGTGATAAATTTATTCAATTTAGTCTTTTAATACTTCTGTGTAATATTAAGTGATTTCTTAGTTAAGTTTTTATTACATTTACTGGTAAACACAGTTTTTAGTTAGGCAGAATTACAGTTATAAAACTCTCACTAGAAGCTGAAATTCAAACTCACAAGAGCATACTGTACCAATATCATTAACTAGACAAACTTCTAATCTATTACACCAAAACGTGGAACTTTCCAATATTGAATCACAGTAATGCATCAGTGTATCACTTTCTGTAATGTTCTGTTACATGGGTAACACATTACACATTACATGTCTAACTACGGTTTGTTTATGTAATAGTTACAATGTAAATACATGTGTACTTACACATAATACAATGTTATTAAGCATAGTTACAATGTACTTAATGTGTACTAAATATTTTTGCACGATATATCTAAGTACAATACGATATACGATATAGTACGATATAGTACGATATATCTATTGTACCAGGAAAGGGCTAAAGTTAGGCTTAGAGTTAGGGTTAGCATTAGGGTTAGGATTAGGGCTAGGGTGTGGGTTAGGTTTAAACTTAGTGTGTGTCTTAGGGTTAGGGTTAGGGTTATACAATGCAAAAAAAACCTGAATTTAAGACACACTTTTTAAACTATTATTTGCTTCTCAAAAACAACCTGTACTAAAATTCTAATACAGTATAATGTGTATTAAAATTGTCAACAAAGGACCTGATTACACTGAGTACACAAACAGCAACGTGACTGACTGCCAAGAAAAGACGAACAAAAACATTGCTGCCCAAATACACAAGCATCAACGTGACTTACTGCCGAGAAAAGACGAACCAAAACGTTACTGCCCGATCTCGAATCATCCATGACATACAGGCAGCTATTTTCAAAGCAGAGTCATTAGCTTCCTGTGGAATTCAAAAAGCTTTTACAATTTCAGCAGTTCTAACAAACAGTACCAGCTTGGACAGATTGGAAATGTTGATCAGACCCCCATATTTTTTGTCATGCCAAGCAATACCTCAGTTCACAAATTGGGAGAAAATCAGGTGTGAGTATTCATGTGCGTATGTTATGTTCTGTTGTGTCCCATTCTGACTGTTGTGTTGCCTGATGTAGTGGAGTGTTGAGTTTGTAGTGTCATCAGTGCTGCTGTGGTTGCTGGCTACATGTTGCCTGATGTAGTGGAGTGTTGTGTTGTGTTTGTAGTGTGATCAGTGCTGCTGTGGTTGCTGGTTACATGTTGCCTGGAGTGTTGTGTTGTGTTTGGTGATGCTGTGAGTGAGTGAGGGGGGGTGTACGACAGAGACGCAACTTTAAGTACTATAGTACGCAGCACGTAAATTAGGTCTGTGGTTAATCTACAACAACACTGTTTCGGGTCAATTTTGTATGATACAACAGCGTAATTGAGGTAAATGCATATTTATTTGATTTATTTTTTCCTCAAATTGAGGGTGGTAAATTTAGACTGTGTCTTAAATTCGAGGGTGTCTTCAATTCAAAGGAATACGGTAATAAGAGTGTAATTATGTGTAAGTGCACATGTATTTACTAAGTAACTACTATAGAAATCAGACACACTTAAAGTGAAGTGTTACTGTTTAATGAGAATAATACAATGAAAATAATAACATTGTATTTCTAGAATGTTCTATTAGCTGTAAGGTGAACAATATCATATTCACGTCAATCACATCGATTTCAATAGGATAACTGTCTGCAACAATTTAGAAGATAATGGGAAAAAATGGCTTGTGACAATGAATAGCGTAACCATTGATTGTAGACATGCAAATCAAACAGATTGCAGAGCTTTTAAACATTACTGCCACTGGCAATCTCAGCTCTCAATGGGATCATTTTAGCAAGAGTGAGTTAATACATACCATTTACCAACAGATACATTAGAGTACTTCTAATTCTAACACCCGCCTATAAGAGACGATGCACTAAAGAATGAGAAGTACAGCCCGGAATGCATGATACCTAATGTATATTATAGACTGCTTTTTTTTAATGTGACCATTAGTATCATACAGCTCATCTTACAACCTGCACAAACTGTTCTTACTCAGTCATTTGTGCAGAGAATCATTGTAAGGGAAGGAGCTCTGCTGGACTGCCACACTGCATCACTTAACTCCTTCATGCACAGCGAAGACAAGAGAGTTAATGTTATTATTCCAGGAAATTGTGTTCAATTAAGTGGGTGCTAGTCAAACAGAAAAGGGGGAATGAAATAGAAACAGTATCATAGAAATGCTCAATAATTGGGACTATTAATAGACACTTAATAGACACATTGACCCATTACACCGTGTAACAAATTATTATTTTTTTTTTGTTCCTGGGTAGTGAGTGTTATTTCCTAATTTCTTATGCCTCAAAAGTATAGAAAATGGCTGTTATTCCCCACAAACTTTGCTTTTGTGACCAGGACAGTGATATTTCAAAATATCACTATTTCCAATTGGAAAACTGGCAAATGTGTGTCTTTTCGTTCACATAAAGTCAAAAAAAACCAACATATGAATCCAAATTAACATGTATTTATACTAAAGTAATACAAAAATGACTACGAAAGATTTAGAAGTGAGTAGTTTTTCAAGATTTACGATTATACTGTAAATACACTTTATGTGAACGAAAAGACACAAATTCGCCCGTTTTCTCATTGGAAATAGTGATATTTCAAAATATCACTGTCCTGGTCACAAAAGCAAAGTTTGTGGGGAATAATAGCCATTTTCTATACTTTTGAGGCATAAGCAATTAGGAAATAACACTTACTACCCAGGAATAAAAATTGTGTTACATAGTGTTATCAGACAAGTTAAAAGTGTGTTAGCTGTTCTTAATAGAGGTGGGATGTGATACAGAATCGCAGGCCCCAGTGCAACTGAGCCATCTGCCAGAAAGACAAGCAAAAGAAAGTGCAGACTGTGCTTAATCTAAGATTGCCTCTTAACTCTGCATTTACATTACAGAATCACAAGTGCTTCACAAAACAGCGACAGAATGATATCCACAAAAAGCGATTACACTGTAGGCAAAGAGAAGCTATTTCATTTTGAAAGGAACCGAATTGGCTTCTTCTGGTGGATGCTGGAAGGATAAAGTCTGTCTGATTCTTTGAATTATGCCCTGGTGGGTAAGGTGCTTAGCTACACGTCTTGTTTCTTACTTTTAAAACAGTTGATCATCTTCCATTCTCATCCAAGGTCATTTCTAAAGATCCACGACGCAAAGTGCACTGAAATGCTACTTATTTTTATTCCCTAGAATAATTCGTTTGTAAGAGCACATCCCTTCCAGCTCTTACAGCAGGTACTGCAGCATTTCAAAAACTTTGAAATAAATATTTTTTTTATATTTTTCTAAAATCTTTGTTGTTGGCCTTTGTGAATGGTAGGGATACAGGATTGTAAATAAAGTCTATTTTTTTGATGCATGTGTATTAACAGGGGTGAGGAAGTTTTCATGGAAATCTCACACATGCACAATTTAACACACTCGGCTGCTCTGGTGTCGTCCCCGCCTGGACTGACGGAATTAGTCAGCACTCCCACTCCCACCTTGTAAACGAGGTGTCTCTGTCTCTGAGTCTTCAACTCTCCACCACTCCTCTGCCTGGACCTGTAGGACAGTTTCCGTCCCCGAGATAAAACAACACTTCAGCCTTTCTTTCTTTCTTTCTTTCTTTCTTTCTTTCTTTCTTTCTTTCTTTCTTTCTTTCTTTCTTTCTTTCTTTCTTTCTCTGCCTAGACTTGCTACTCCACACAGATCCCTTATGTACCCCAGGTCCCGCCTCTATCAATCTGTCACAGCCATTCGCTATTCCATTGCTCTTCTGACCTAATCTAACATGTGCTTCCACCCTTCCCAAGGGTGCTCCTCTGCCTAATTCACAGGGAGGAACAAGGCCACCTGCTGAGATCTTTTAGGACATACAGTTAGTAATGAATAACATATTAAGAGAGGCTCTGTCCTTCAAAGGCCCTACACGTATAAGAGGGGATCCGTCATTGAGGAAACCCGACAAACAGGAGGGGGGTCACCATCTCTGAGATGACCCGTCAAACAAAGAGGGGTCACCGTCTCTGAGATGATCCAACAAACAAATAGGCTTATTAACCAGAAAGAAAAACATTGGTGTGGCAGAGCAGAGCTCTGCCCTTTATAAATTGGCAGGGATGGGGTTAAATTCCCCTATCTGCCTGGGTTTATTGTGTTCAGGTGGCTGGGGTTGATTAGAGTAATTAACGATCAATCAGCACCCAGCCACATGACATAAAAGGAGGCCTCAGCTTCCCTTTAGGGCAAGGAAGGAGCTGAGGAAGCAAGCTGGTGTTTGTGTTTGCTGTTTTTGGTTTTGTGTTTTTTTTTAATTTTCTCATCCAGTGAAGGCATCCCCCAGCATGGAAACCTTTATTTTTGTAAGTCTTGTTTTGTGTCTTTCTATTTGTGTTTAAATCCCTTTGTTTTGGCCCTTGCGCCCTTTTATTTTGTGTTTATTTATAATAAAAGTATTATTTTTTTGAACTGCAGCCTGTCTCTGGGCCTCTATCCACTCACCAGCCTGTCACAATTGGTTAGTAATATTAACACGTAAAAGAGTTTTCAACTTTTCAATGGCCCAACATATACAGTAGGGGGGTTCTGTCGCTGAGGATACCTGACATACAGGAGGGGGGCCACTGTCTCTGAGGTGACCCGACATACAAAGAAGGGCACCATCTTTGAGGTTACCCGACATATGAAGAGGCTCGCGAACCAGAAAGAAAACAAAGTTAGAAGATGTTAATGCACACAGAGGGGGGTGTTTCGCCTCTTCAAAAGCCCAGCATAATAGAAGGGGGTTCCGTCGCTGAGGAGACCCGACAAACAGGAGAGGGGTCACTGTCTTTGAGGAGACCCGACAAACAAGAGGGGTTCCACCGCTTAGGGCCCTCACATGAATAGAGGCATCAGAGCCTGAAATGCTAAAGGAGGGGTTTGGCCGGGGGTCCCCTCTGTCTCACGGAGAACCCTCCTCTATGAGGTAAATGAAGTGATGCTTAACAAAGGGTTGGAAAAAGTGGAATCACTAACCCCCAAAAAAATGGACCCCCGGCTCCCCACTGAAAACATTTATAGGAAGAAAAAAGAGAACCACCAATGCATATAAAAAGAAAAAGAAAGAAAACATTTAACACAAAAGAAAAAGGCTTAATGTGACACAGGGGTTAGTAATTGTACCTTACTGACTATGTGAAGACCCTCTGCACAGTGGGAAAGAAAGAAACCCTTTATTTTATTTAATTTTATATTATTTTAATTTATTTAATTTTAAAGGAGGAAACCTTCGGCAGCCCAGGCAGAAAGGCCATCCCTGCTCCGGACATACTAGCAATGGCCTGATGGGCAGATGCTATTGCGGCTGGTGAAGAACGAATGTAAGCTTCGACTGCTGATGAGGTCCAGCGACCCATATTTTTGAATAGATGCTGGTTAATCTTTGCACCTGCTGCTGAAGTGGCTGCCCCGGTTCTGAATGAATGCGGAGTGTAGAACTGCGGGGGAAGGCCTGCTCTGGAAACCAAAGCGGAGAGCTGAGGAGAAAACCAATGCCTTGAAACAACAGACCCGCTTGCATTGATGAATAGGAGATCGGAAGGAGATCTAGGATTACGTTTTGTAATGTATTTCATCATGGAAGAATATGGGCATAGAGGAGAGTCAATTTTTGAAAGTTGAATACGTTGTCCTTGCCGAAGCTGATCAGTTTTTGAAACGCGAATAAAGAGAAAAAAATGAGAATCCATAATATGAGTAAGGTCGCTGCAGCGAATACACAGAGTGGCAAAACTGGAAATAGAAGGGACTGTATATTTAGAGCATCTCAAAAAACCAAAATATGCAGAAAGAAACTGGTGCCAGGTGCAGCGAATCTGGTCATGATCCAATTCTGATTAAAAGAGTAGGATTGATCCTATTTTGAGAGCAGAAGGTTACATAACAAGCCCAACCTGTAGGAGTAAGAAGATCTGGTAGAAGGAGCAAGTGCTGAAGCCATGCAATCTTGAGCTGAATTAAGTAGCTTATTGATGGTTGGATTCAGTTGAAAATGAGCTAGTTGAACTGAGGAGTTGCTGCTGGGAATGGCAGAGCTGTAGGAATCAATCTGTGAATCTGTAAACGAGAGAGAGCATCAGCTGCACTTTTACATATGCCAGGTAGATGGCGAGCTTGTATTAGAAAATTGTTGGATACTGAAATCCAAACTAACCACCTCAGTAATTGCATGATAAGAGGGGAACTGGCACTGCCTTTATATATAATATGAACTGTAGCTGCATTATTGCAATAAAATAAGATTGATTTCTTGGACCAGAGATGACCTCATAGCTGGGCTGCTGCAAATATTAGATAAATCTCAAGAAGAGCTGTGGACTTTAGCTGTTTCAATTTCCAGGGGCCATATACTGGAAAACCATTCATTCTTTAAAATGCCTCCAAATCTAAGAGATTATGCGTCTGTAAACAAAGCCATGTCGTGCCATGTAGTGCGGTGCTGAAATGAAATCGTCATAATACATGGATAAGCCGTTCCAATGCCGAATAAGAGCAGACCACATTTTAATATCTTCCCTAGCTTCTGATGAAATATTAATGTGAGAGTCCAAATTGTTTTGAGTTTGGTCACAGGGAGGCTGACTTTGAATTTGTCTGGGTCCAGAATGATTCCAAGAAATTCCAGAGAATGACGGGGGACGATTGTTTTTCCTCTGAAAGCGGGACTCCAATTTCTGAAAACAAGCTCTTGAGTTTAGTAATTGCTTCTGCTGACGGATCAGATGGAGGGGAGATCAGTAAAGTCATCAAGCAGGTGAAGCAGAAATGGAACATGGTAGGCATTGCGCAGTATCCAGCATAATGCTTCAGACAGAGTGTCAAATATTTTCGGGCTGCTGCGGCGGCCGAAAGTTAATTGAGTGGCAAAGTAAAACTTTCCTCCCCAGCATATACCAAACAGGTGGCGAAGAGAAGGAAGGGTTGGCATTATCTTAAATGCATCTGATATATCTGCTTTAGCAAGCCAGGAACCACAACCTGCTAATTTAATTGAATGAATTGCATCTGAAATAGTAATGTAATGAAGAGAAAATTGATCTTGGGGAATAAGAGACTTGATACTGCTGGTGCCTAAACCCCGGAGAGCTGATAAATCAATGATAAGACTATTTTTTCCCCGTCATTTTCCGAGTTGCTTTGCCAATAGGATTAATTCTATAGACTGGAAAAGGAGAAGCTGAAAAAGGGCTGACTATAAATCCTTTCTTAATTTCATTTTCAATGAAAAATTGAACTGACTCTGGATCTTGATTAGCACAGGGAAGAGTTTTACTTTGAAACAAGGAAGAAGGAATTCGGGTGAGACCAGCTGAAAACTCGTTTTTTAATCCGTCAATTAAGCAACTGGTGAAATTAATATCAGGATGATTTTTTAATTTATTATATAAAGCCGGAATGTTAATAGGAGTGGAGACTATGAGCATCAGAGAAAGTCACTTGTGATTTAAAGGGCAGACTGAGTTGGCGTGAGCATCTCCACAATTGCTGCACATATGAATGAAATTACTTTGCCTGTTTGAACAGAAACCGGCGTTGAAGTTGTTACAAATTTTTCGCCCATATTTGTCTTGTCTTGTGGATTGATCGGGTAGAGCTGAGGAATGGATTGGATTGGGAAAGGAAGATCTGTTTGAATAATTATATGCAGTGGTATCAGATGCTGCTTTAGAAGTAGACGCTATAGCAGCCTTAGGGCAGAGGGATGTTGAATGACCCGTGGAAGCGCAGACCCCGCATACAATAGCTCTGAGGCCGCTGAAAATCTGGTTAAAAAAATCTGGATCGGGTTTAGCCCAATTGATTAAACTGTTGTCTGATGTCAATGTGGCATGAGTCTAATTCAGCTCTGCGGTTAGGATAAACAGAGCATAGCACATCTCTAAACATGGAGAAAGCAAGGGCGAATTCCCCCAGTGTTAGATTTTTAAGTGATCTGGGATCTCTGGATTTTGATGTATCTGACAGATCTCGACAATCCACTACTCTGTGATCTAGGAATTCTGATGTTGCCATAAGACACAAGATTAATGTCCTTACCTTCAATTATACTGCGCCGAATCTGCGGCGATATTGAATGCCACCTAGCTTTGGATGGGGAGGAGGAACCAAAAGCTAGAGCAGTGGTGATGTTGAAGACAGGAGGATCTACTGAAGGTGCCAATGATAGAGCAGAACCGGAAGCAACTGTAGCTGAGACTGGAGTAACTGCAGGAATAGAGGAGAAAACTGAAAGAGCTAGTTTGCTTCTCTTGATCAATATTAGCCAGCCTTTTACCTAAATCACTCAGTTGGGTTTTGACCAAGGATAATGGTCGGCAAATGGCTGCATGAAAGTTTTAACCTCCAGAAAAATCAAGAAGTGCTCTTGTTGGATTGATCTGGCTGAAGCAGGATCCTGCTGTTTTGAAGTGCTGGCGGGATGAATTGCTCTGACGCAGGCTGCCTTCTGTCTGGTTGGGGCTGCTGAACGGCTGAGCATAGCTGTGGAGCTTTTCTAGGGGGAGGAATAGGTTCTGCAGAGATGGGTTTGCAATAGAGATTAAATAGAGATTCTCAATCGCTACCCTGCTGGAATCGCATTTCCTTTTTTGAGAAGGGACTTTATAAGTTTTTTTAAAGTCCAGTCCTTCCAGTATAAATGCTCTGGAGGTTCATCCTGGTCCCAGAGTCTTTTAGAACGATGAAGATTAGCTCCTTGGGAAGCTGCAGTATTGAGAGAATCAAGGTCGGGAGGCAGTTGATTGGATTTCACAGAGCCACTGAACAGAGACTGGAATGGAGGAATGATTTGACCCTGATTTGAGGCTGCAGGGGAATGATCTGCTACAGACACAAAATCCCGGGAGTCCTCTGAGTCTGAAGAGAGATGCTGTAAGTAATCAATTTTGTTCTTTGCTAGTTTAACAAAAAAGAATGGGTCTTGCAGTCCCCTTTGGTATACACCATAATGAAAAAATGCAAGACAACTAGGAGGAAGAGGAGACTAAGGTTTAAATAGAATAGATTTAATTGGTGGAAGAAGATGATAGGGCGCACAGGCCTGGTATACCCCCTGAACCACACGTATAGGTTAACATTATGTTTTGTTCACTGGGATGAACACGTCGCATAGATTTATTATTTTATTTTATTAGTTTGTTTTTTAGAAGATGGAACCAGGATGCTCCGAAGGATGAGGTTGTGCTGGGTCAGTGTTTTTGGATACCTATAAGGTTTGTATTCTAATAAAGGTGTAAAGATGGTTATTTAATGCAAGATTGTCCTGACTGAATGATGGTTATTTAATCCTATTACACTTCATAAAAAGCAGCCTGCCCAGACCATCCAGTATATTGTGATTCTTATGGCATCTCGACTCGAGTGTATCGTTACGCCCTAATGAGCAGTGTTGTTTACTCGCCCCTAGAGCCAGCCTTTAATGCACAACAATGTTGCATCAGGATGCAGTGCTAACAGGGTTCTGTACTTCCCTGTCTGACTTTGAAATGCACCCAGCTGCTTGCAATCCAGCTAGAATCTAATTAATATCATGATTCTTGCAAGTGACTTGACTCCCTCTGGTGGGCTGATATATTGCTTAAAAAAAGCAAAATGTGGATATGCCTTCCTTTCACCTGGGGACTCTCTGAACAGTTGGAATTACTGATTTTTTTCAGACAATTATTAATGTATAACTTAATTTAAAACCAACAGACAGGGTTGACCCAGTAACAATGGGAACCCAGGCTAGGATTCTAAAGAACCAGCATCATAGTTTAAACTTCATAGTAATTTATATGCATTCTTTTTCAATTATAAACAATTTGACCTTACTTGGAAAAGTTTTTGTGCTGTATTCTGCCATTCTCTCTGACCACAGTTGAGAATAAAAGCTTACATAAAAGATAATATCTAGTCTACCCATACGCTTGTCATAGTGGTAGTTATTATAATATTGCAGCCCTAATAATAATTATAACACACTTCAGTGCAGTACAGAAACCAGGATCAGAGGACACTGAAATTAATTGGAGACTTAGGACAGAGGAAAGGAGACACTTCCTTACACAGAGAGTGTTGAGGGTACGGAATGGGTTACCCAGCCATACTGTCAGTGACGTCACTATTGGGCTCCTTTAAGACCCAGCTTGACAACGTTTTGAGATCAACCTGCTACTAGGAACTGGATGAGCATTGATGGGCTGAATGGCCTGCTCTCTTTCATACATTTTTCCATATTACATTAAGGCCAGGCTTTGTCAACCTGGAAGCAGTCGGAAGATCTCACCGAAGACCAACTCTCTATTTAGACCATTTTACTCAGTCCCTTTGGTGGTCAGATCAGTGGGACTTTACAGTACCAGCTTTGATGGGAAAACACACAAAGTTAAATGTGAACCAGTTGCTCTTTTGTGGGCACTTGAAGTAATGTTGGTAAAGCCTGCAGTACTTCTTTTTCTCACTAGATAGCACCCATACTCCTCTCTTTGAATGAGTTCTCAGGAATTAATATTTCTGACTGAAAAGGTAGGCAGTAGGGATAATCAATCAGAAATGCGATGAGCCATTGACAGTTTGGATAATCCTTCTCGTATACAGACCTACAGACCTGCATTGCATTTAAAATGAGAAGCAGCCCTATTCAACTGAACTGCAATTGTGATATGTTCAGGCGGTCCAGACTGGGCTTCCAGTATTTCAATGCAAACAAACAAATCCTTTTTCATTTAATTACTTTGAATAGACCCATACAAGATGCACAATAAAATCTTCATGGCGGGGGACCCATATTAAGCACATATTAAAGACCACAATATAAAAATATCCTACAGTATATAGGTAGAAAATGAAATATCTGCAATAGCTGTATCTTCATGTATATAGCAGGGCTGTCCAACCTTTTTCACAGACAGTAACATATTCTAAACAATAACAGTAAATGGCAATACACACGTGAAATGATTTTCATAAGAATGTTATAATATAATGGATATTGTTACATAATACAATTATGGACCCACCCACTGCGCCACAATTGTGAGATCTTAAAGTTCAAGAAAATCACTAACTGAATAAAATGTCAACACTGCATTAAGATTAATATTATATATATATATATATTATATATATATATATATATCATATATATGTATGGATATACATTATATCTACTTAAACTTGTTGCGACACTCCTCGAGGAGTGACTACTTCGAAACTTGTTGCAACAACGCTGTGGGCACAGATCGGTACCCTCAATTACCTGTCAGTCACCCTAATTAAACTGTAGCCAGCAAGGTAATTTTTGTCTTGTTTTTCCGCTACCTTCATCCTCCCTTTCTCCTCCACTTTGTTGCGTCACCTCTGCAATGCTCCCCTCTGAGGGCAAGAACAGTTGACTTCCCAACCTTAGATGCAGACAACGTTGTCTCCCCCTCCGAGAGGAAGGTTCCCGCTGGTCAGAGGGGACCCCCAGCTAAAGAATAACTATACTTCATTTTCCATTCTCCTGCTTAAATCTATTCATTTGCACTTGTGCCAGACTCCCCCTTCAGAGAGCAAAGCTTGCTCCCAGCTTTCGAGCTAGTCATTGACTCAGCTAATCGAAGGCGGCTCTTCCAGCTTTTGTTTTCCCTGCATAGATTGCAAAGCTCTCTATGTGGCCTCGGAGCATACGCCGAGTCTGACCTCTCTCAATTAGACATCTCAGTAAGCCATGGAGACCTTAGCTAATTCTCTAGCCTTCCTCAGTTTCCCCTTGTGGGAAGTTCCTCGCTTCCTGGTCTTGGAGATTGATCGGTTCAGCCTCACTTCAGCGAGGGCGGTTCTCTGAGTAGTCAAAGGGAAACCCCTCTTCTGTTGCTCAAGTCACAAGCACTTAGTCTTTATTCTAGTAGCCCCTGTACGCAGGCCTGACTCCTGCCTCATGAAGATTAATGTATTATATTTCTTACAATAACGTTGATGCAGCTGTCTGGAAGAGCAGTCATTTTGTTAACTTTGTCTTCTCTCAGTGCAGCTCTATTGTCCAGCTAAGCAGCCCGGTTCTCAGCTTGATTAAACTGTGTACAGAAAGCTGAAGCTAAGAGGCAAGGCAGCCCAGTGAACTAGGTAAAGCAAGGTAACCAGACTGATAAAAAAAAAAAAATGTACACTGACACAGTTAATTTCAAAGCTCCTTCTTTCAATGCTGATGTTTTGCATTCTTGATCAATGAGCCATTTAAGATACAGTAAGTCTTATTCATTTCCATCAGCAGCAGACTGGGATCAGACTTGTTTATACTGGGACTTTGTGAGCCCAAGAAGATATGTCAGTGTGAACTCCTCTTTTCTTGTTTTGGCATTGTAAAGCCTGCCTTCAAAAGTTTACCACAATATTTCATCTGCATTTCCCATAGTTTACACTGGTTTGCCATGTTTATTAATATGCCTACCATACCTTGCTCTTCATTACAATACATAGCTATGCATTCCCATGCTTTCACCATGCTTCGTTACACTTTGCTTTGCTTTTAGTATGGTAAAGGTCCATAAGGACTGTCATGCTGTGGTACCCTTATTATCTACTGGAGATTTACTACTGTGCTGGGTATAACTTGATTATTTTCCCAGTTGCTCAGCAGGCTCTTAGCCAAGATGTTTCAGGAAAAGATGCCCTGAAGCGCATTTGATAATGCTCATTGATTTCTATAAGTGGGAATGCTTTCTCTGTAATCATCTTTTTTTTACTGTTGTGTATATACAGTGGTGTGCAGAAGTATTCACCCCCTGCAAAGTTTTCACATTTTGTTGGCACCTGAGCGTACTCAACGACGCTTTCAAATTAGACTTTACATGTAGAATCTATACAAACTTCTCCACATTGATAAAGTTAAAAAATGCATATAGAATATAAATAAGTAAGATTTACAGAGAAAAACAGATTAATCTGAGTTGCATAAGTATTCAACTCCTTTGCTACTGCAGCCGTAAATCATTCAAGCTGCAACTCACATAGTGATCCAACAAAGCAACCATGAAGACCAAGGAGCTTTCGAAACAAGTCAGGGATAAAGTGGTAGGCACAGAGCAGGAGAAGAGTACAAGAAAATTTGAAAGGTGCTGATTAACCCTCTCAGCACAGTGAAGTCCATCATTAAGGAGTGGAAGATGCATCATACTACCCAAACACTACTCAGATCAGGTTTCCCTCCCAAACTGAGCAGCCGAGCAAGCAGGAAACTGGTTCGGGGTGTCACTCTGAAGCCAACAATGACCTTGAGAGATGTGCAAAGTTCTGTGTCTGAGATGGGAGTGTTCACACATCAACAATAAACCAGTCCCTACACAATGC
The DNA here is from genome assembly GCF_017654505.1 of Polyodon spathula. Taxonomy (NCBI): domain Eukaryota; kingdom Metazoa; phylum Chordata; class Actinopteri; order Acipenseriformes; family Polyodontidae; genus Polyodon; species Polyodon spathula. The sequence continues at coordinate 2,655,472 of NC_054534.1, forward strand.
TGGCCTGTATGGACGGGTGGCAAGAAAGAAGCCATTACTCAAAAAGCCTCATCTTAAAGCACGTATGGAGTTTGTGAAAAAGCATACTGCAGACATGTGGAAAAAGGTTTAGTAGTCAGACAAGACAAAAATTAAACTTTTCAGTCTGAATTCCAGGCATTACATCTGGCGTAAGATGTGCAACACTGCACATCGCCCAGTCAACACCATCCCAACTGTGAAGCATGGTGATGGCAGCATCATGTTATGGGGATGCTTCTCATCAGCAGGGACTGGGAAGCTTGTCAGGATAGAGGGGAGAATGGATGGTGCAAAGTACAGGCGAATCCTTGAGGAAAACCTGTTTGAGTCAGCCAAGACTCTGAAACTGGGAGGAAATTTACATTTCAGCAGGACAGTGACCTGAAGCACAAAGCCATAGCCACGCTGGAGTGGTTGAACAAGAAGAGAATGAATGTTCTTGAGTGGCCCGGTCAAAGTCCTGACTCGAATCCAATTGAAAATTTATGGCGAGACTTGAAGATTGCAGTCCAGCGATGATCCCCAACAAACTTATCAGAACTGAAGCAATTTTCCAGTGAAGAATGGACAAAAATGACACCATCCTGCTGTGAAATGCTAGTAGAGACCTATCCAAATAGACTCATAGCAGTAATTGCTGCAAAAGGTGTGTCTACCGAGTACCGACTTAAGGGGCTGAATACTTATGCAACCAGTAAATTTCATTTTGTACATTTTCTTTGCAGGTTTTGCTGACATTTAACCTCCTCTTCATATAACAGTGTTCAGTTTAACCACTACAGCTTTGAATAAAAAAAAGTTTGTTTGAAAAACTGTGCATACATTATTTTTTTAATTCACCAAAATGGGACATTATTGATAGGGGGTAAATACCTGAGCAAACCACACACACACACACACACACACACACACACACATATATATATATATATATATGTGTGTGTGTGTGTGTGTGTGTGTGTGTGTGTGTGTGCGTAGGGATGTTAATGTTAATTGTGTACATTATGTTTCTTAAAGAGCAGCTAGTTTCTATTTTTTGTTTTATATCTTTACCTTTCAGAGTGGTTCTGCTGCTCCAGTATTGAGTTACTATCATACTATTGGAGAAACAGACCCCTCAGAAAGATTGGAAACACCATCCAATGGTAGGGAACTGGGCTTACTCCTTAACAAAGCAATAGTGCACCTGTAACATTAAAACATCGTGCAAATGACAACTTGGAGTGAAGAGCCATCGGCAAAAACCCTTATTGTACATTGATGTATTCATTCATAGCACCTGCGCCTCTGTCCTGTGACACAATTGGATTTCTCCCAAGCACTGTGTTGCAAGGTCAATGTAAATTAGTTTTGATCTGATAGAGATGAGTTGTTCCACAATCAGAACATAGTGGTTAAATGAAAGTGGGATTTGTCATGCTTCGTTTAGCCTACAAAAGAACTGACTTATCTTGCAGGTTGGGCTGAAAGCCAAAGACTACATTTATGCATTTTCTGCAAATAGCAAGTGTAGAAAACTGAATTCCCTGAAATTCTCAAAAACCAGAAGGGACATGTCTGAACAGAATAAGATAAACAGTCTCTACATGTCAAGATCACAGGCAGGAGGGCAGCATGTGTGCTGGAAAGCACCAGTAAAATGTGCTCACAGCACACAATACATTAATCTACAGATTCTAGAAAACTTGCTAATCTAATTGTAGGATGGGAAATTCTGGGATTGCTTCACATCCTGCATTTAGTAAGTTAAAACAAGTCTATGATTCCTCAAGACCTTGGCATTTCCTCTGACCATTTTTGTGCATGTGTGTCTGAGCACAGTAGTCTTGAGTTTTTGTCAGTCCACTGATATAAAATATATCATATCCTGTGGAAGGATGTGGGGGTGGTTATTCTTAGGAAGATATAAAATGATACCATGAAGATAACTACTGCCAATGTTCCTTCTCCCCTTTTTATTTGCATCTTTTTCTCATATTCCCCTCATCTCACATTGCTAATACATAACCGTGCTTGTTACATAAACATTAAGCACAAGGAAGTTTGTTTATGCCCACTGTGCAGTAAAACCTGAAACCATTTATTTTGAATCTGTCATACAGTGTTGTCATCCCCAATATTCATGTTACATAATGATATCCAATGTCAAGCATGCGTTTCCAACAAATCCATTAAGGTGTAGAATTGCTGATTCTTTACAATAAACTTGGAATCAATTTTTAAAAAAGTGTCAAATGCTTAAATGCCATTGCAATGTTCTTTTGTATGTTTTTGTATAGAATTTAGTTTGACGGGTCAGCTGAGAGGCACACTGGTAAACTCTGTCGTCGAACTGTCTTTGATGACCGTCAATCGGCTTGTATAATAAACGGCCGAAAATATAATGAAACTAAACTATAACCTGCACCATTCTCTCTTGTTGTGGAAACCAACATGACAGCTACCATGTGACAGGCTGGTTTCACAAACCCTGGCTAGTACTGGTATTAGACTACCTTGCCTAAAGTAGCATAATGTAGTCTAAGATTAAGGCTAATCGGGGTCTGTGAAACCAGCCATCAAAATATAAAAACTTTAGTCATTTATTTGGCTTCTCAATTTGCAAACTACCCCCTCCCCCAGGAAAACAGTTTAAAATCTGCATCTGAGCAAGAAGCAATTTTTAATGGGCTTTCCAAATGTGAAAGAAGGAACATTAAAAAAAATCCAGATTTATAGTAAGCATGACTCTTTATAGTGAAGTAATACTCCCTTTATAATGCTGCAGAGAGGAGCCACAGTTAAGAGACTGTGTTGTTTGGCATATACCTTATAAGATGAATGCAGAATGGAATGGCAATGTGGGGCACATGTTAAACCTCCATATACCCTGTTCTGCTTTATAATGATGGGGCACAGCATCATGTTCTGTCCCAAATTTTATGTTTCCATTTGTGTGGACCTGTTTCCATTATCTTTCATTTGTTTTTTGTCTTTTACTTGCTTATTTTGCAAATTGCCTTGGGGTTTAGCACACTGAATAACAGCCGTAGTTATTACTCTTCCTCTTCTACTGCCTGTTCATGCCACAGCTAGAGCTGTGAGATACCATTCAGATGTACTGGGTTTGGATTTACTAACATGCAATAAAAGGGTGTGCTATTTATTAGGGGTCATGCATGTCAAATCAATCAGCACTGAAACATGTTCCAGCTTCACTACCTTTTATTTTTGTTTCATTGAAAAGATACATAAACAGCAGTGTTTTGATAGAACCTTGCAACATGTCACATACTGTAGATATCCCGAATACTTTCAGAGATGTGTTTGTTTCTTACACTGGAAATGCTGACAGGTCTTGAATAGTTCTGAAGACATGTTACCCTGACACTGTAGCCATTGAAATCCCTCAGCTGTAGCTTTTATATGAACAGCCTGTTTCACTGAAAATCTAGTTTGTATTAGTCGTGCTTTTGATGATTGAAGCTGGCCTAGTGGTCACATTCTCATGTGATGTGATATGTGACACACAGCTCTATAACCACGAATGCAGATGATCCCGGCTCTTCTGCATAGTAGCTGAGATGCTCACTTTCTGTGTGCAGTGTTGCCGGTTCTCCGGTTTGCACACAGACTTCACCCTTATACATGCGCTGAGAGTACCAGATTTCTATGGGTCACGTCTTGTATTTACAATGGCTTCTGCAAACCCGCCTGCCTCTTTCGTGCAGTGTTTAAGATGCTTGCCTGGGAAATTCATGATGGCTGGTTAATGTTCAACCTCCTTCCTGTTACTTGGAAACTTGACATTTTGCAGAACTGCATCTTGAAACTGCAGAAAGCCTAGTGATTAGTTGTATTGTTTTAAAGCCAATGTGGAGATTTGCATGTGTTATTTTCAGCCTGGCATAATCTACTGTACATTAACTGTAACACCTCTTTGATGGTGGTCTTGTTTATACTGTAATTGCAGTTATTTTGGTCCTATCTGATCCATATTCCTGTGTTTCTGAGGGAAAACAGACTTTACCGAGGGCTCAATATGACTTAACTAAACATACTACTACTACTGCTACTGCTACAGCTACTAATAATAATAATAAATAATAATAATAATAATAATAATACTTTTCTAACCTCAAGAAGAATGGAAAGCCAAACGGTACATATATATGGTATGTAAGTTACATTCCACACCACAGAGTTTTGAAAATAAACAATGAATTGCCCATGTTGTACTAGAATGACCCTGAAAGTAACAGAGATGTATTGCATACCGGTAACCAAAAACAACTGCACTAGCTAGCTAAAATAAAACCTGCTGCTAGAATCCGACAGAAGAACACACAACCTTCTGGTTTAATTATACAAGCAGAAACTCCAACCAGAACATATTAGTACCTTAACACAATGCTAACTGTTAAAAAAAATCACAAAATAAACTGACTATAATCGTTGGCTTCATAAATGTGAAGCCCAGTTCTGTCAGGGGTATATTACTGTAACTGCACCAGCACATCTGGGCTGCAGGAAAATGTCAGCACCCTTACTGCTTAAATAAAACAGGAAGCATGTGAACTGGGGGCTTGGTCCCCAGGTGTAAGAGAAGAGAAGAATGCATTCAGCTCTCATTCCTAAAGCACTTCATGGTGGTCAAAGGCAAGGTGTTTCTAAGAGAGCAAAGACTACCTGAAGGAGCCTGTGTGTATTGTCTCACAGAATGTTGTGGGGTTTTCTAATGCTGTGTTGAAACAACGTTTAGAGATAACACATTGGCACTTTATTGTACATTAAGGACAAGGTCCTGTACTAAATTAAACTTTTTTTTTGTTTTTGTTTTTGTTTGTCTGGACTTTTGTATGTAAAGAAACACTGGGAATTTCCAATGTTCATAGTCATTTTACACTTTAAAACCTTCTTACGACCTTTCTGGTAAGCTCTTTAAACTAGACTCCAAAGAGGAAGTAGGAAGATAGTTTATTCTCTTGACATCTTCCTGGGGTCCTGTTTGTTATGCTCCATTTAGTAAACACAGTGATACAGTTTCATCTGTTTCACAATCTCCATCTGTGAACCTCCCTTACTACAGCTCCTCAATTACAGAGCGCCCGAACTTAGCCCCCTGCTATCTACTCTGTCCATTACATTAAACACTCAATCAGAAACTGCCAAAAGCTGTGGCCAAAAGTTTTGCATCACCTAGCATTTTAAGATTGAGACATAATTAAAAAAAAAAAAAAAAAAAAAAAAACTACATGAACATAATTTAGATCTTTTATTTAACAACATGTAATCAAAAGGAACTACAAACTGATATTGCAAAAGTCTACCAATAGCCATAATAGTAGTACAGTATTTCATGTTAGATTTCAAAATGTGACATTTAGCCATAGCTGTAGGTTGGGTATTTATTGCTACCAGCCCTTGCTTCAGTTACCACTGATGGTGCTTCTGTTCACTTGAACTCAAGAACTTCTCTTTAGCTCAAGTTTCCTGTCATAGATATAATATATAATTCAGGCTATATCAGTCAAAGTGTCTTTATAGAAGCAACTAGAACTGAAGAGCAGCTCCTGAACCCACAGTCAAAACACCTTCACAGAGACAAGCAGCTCCTGAACCCACAGTCAAAGCACCTTCACAGAGACGAGCAGCTCCTAAACCCACAGTCAAAGCACCTTCACAGAGACGAGCAGCTCCTGAACCCACAGTCAAAGCACCTTCACAGAGACGAGCAGCTCCTGAACCCACAGTCAAAACACCTTCACAGACACGAGCAGCTCCTGAACCCACAGTCAAAACACCTTCACAGAGACGAGCAGCTCCTGAACCCACAGTCAAAGCACCTTCACAGAGACGAGCAGCTCCTGAACCCACAGTCAAAACACCTTCACAGAGACGAGCAGCTCCTGAACCCACAGTCAAAACACCTTCACAGAGACGAGCAGCTCCTGAACCCACAGTCAAAGCACCTTCACAGAGACGAGCAGCTCCTGAACCCACAGTCAAAGCACCTTCACAGAGACGAGCAGCTCCTGAACCCACAGTCAAAGCACCTTCACAGACACGAGCAGCTCCTGAACCCACAGTCAAAACACCTTCACAGAGACGAGCAGCTCCTGAACCCACAGTCAAAGCACCTTCACAGAGACGAGCAGCTCCTGAACCCACAGTCAAAGCACCTTCACAGAGACGAGCAGCTCCTGAACCCACAGTCAAAACACCTTCACAGAGACGAGCAGCTCCTGAACCCACAGTCAAAGCACCTTCACAGAGACGAGCAGCTCCTGAACCCACAGTCAAAACACCTTCACAGAGACGAGCAGCTCCCGAACCCACAGTCAAAGCACCTTCACAGAGACGAACAGCTCCTAAACCCACAGTCAAAGCACCTTCACAGAGACGAGCAGCTCCTGAACCCACAGTCAAAACACCTTCACAGAGACAAGCAGCTACAGTTTGTTTCTGTCACTTCATCATCAAGGCTATAGCCTACTGTACTGTTAAAAGAAAGTTTTTTGTTTGTTTATTTCATATAAATACTGTATGGCGATACCACTGTTGGACTGTTTGCATTGTGCATGCTGTTTGGAAGTAGTCCTACTAAAACTGAATTATTTTTTTCTGAAACAGTGTGGTGATAAAATTGTCAGTAAAGAACTGCAACTTTTACACATCCTTTCCTGTTTATGTCGTTAAGGCTGATGCATTATTATAGTAACAGTATTTTCATGATTTTGGTTTAATACAGTATGGATTGGAACTAAATAAAATAAGTGTACGTTATATTAATGCCATAGATATCAGAATTTTGCACACGGTAAACTGAAAGAAAGTGTTATTAAAGCTGTTGTTGGCTAACTTCTAATAATGTCAACTTTGCACCATTGCAAGCATCATGAAAAGTAAGAGGACAAAGTATCCATGTGAAGCAATAAGTTACAGTGGTCTGTTGGTGGGTGGCGTTGATAACGTCAAAGTCGCACTTAGAGACAATCATGCCAAAGATGTTATACAACAAACACTATCAGTGTTCTCACCCAGGTACATTTATATTTTCAAATTGTTTTATTGCAATGCTACAAACTTTCACATCCTGTCTGGACTGCATCAATTGCTTATCAAGGTTAAATTATTACCACATCAATAAGACCTTTCTCCTGTCAGAGAATCAGCTCAGTGAAACTTTGAAGATACTGAGAGACAATCAGCTGGTTTTTTTTAATGTATAATCAGCAATCAATGCATAAGAAAAGAGTTCCTTTAACTACCGATTTGAATACTCCAGCAGTATAAATGATTCTTTGAAACAGCCAGTGAACGTTGAATGCACTGTTACCAATACAATCAACATCCTCTTGAAACCCCCAGAGCAGTACTGTGTACTGTGCAGAATTAGAATGCATTGTATAGGGGGCGAAAGAGGATATTATATTTCATAGTAAAAAGCTGTTTAAGGGGGTGGGATTGCTACATTAATATTTTATTGCTACCAGTAAAGTATCTACTGGTATTTCAATAAAAGGAAACAAATAGGGGGCTCCCGAGTGGTGCATCCGGTAAAGGTACTTCATGTGTAGTGCAGGATGTGCCCCATAGCCTGGGTGTTGCCGGTTCGAGTCCAGTGCCAAGTATTCTGGCCGGGTGCCTGCAGGCTTGCAAGAAGCCCAGATTTGCGCTGTCCTCCGACACTGCACCTCTGAGGTGGCTGCATGATGAGTCCGCAGTGTGAAAAGAAGCCGACAGCACACACTTCAGAGGATAGAGTGTGTTCATCTTCACTGCTACTGAGTCAGTGCAGGGGTGGTAGAGGTGAGCTTAGCCTAAAAATAATTGAATATTCAAAATTGGGAGAAAATGCAAAAAATAATTGGCAACTACTAAATTTTAAAAAAGGGAACAAATAGTATTGAATTTTGAATTGCTTGTGTGGTACCTTTTAATATTTAAAAGTTCAAATTACTTTCGTCAATAGACATTTAAGCAACAATATAAAATGTAAACTGATATTTTCACACCAGCATAAACTCTTGGGGTGTAACAGTTTTACCAAAACATTTACACAACAGAATCCAATGTCAATGTTTGTCCAGCTGTGACTCATTTTCCATACCATTTATTTCAATGTACTGTAATGGCTTGGCATCTCATGCCATTGAACTGAATGAAGAGGCAAAGGCTGAACACAAACCAATAAACTTATGGGTCAAAGAGGAATGCACCATTCAACTAAAGAACATGTGCTGTGGTCAAAAAGTAAGTACTGGACGTCTTTTAATTTGTGAGAAATAAAAAAAAAACTGCTGGAGTCCTATCAATTCATACTTGCCTTTGTGTGTTAAACTTCCTTACTTGTACAATCAACCTGTGTCAATAATCCATTAGGGAAATTCAGAGAGCAATCTTATCAGCAGTAAATGATACTGAACAGGCAGCAGATAGCAATGAATGACACCTGTTGCATTTCGCTTGCTTTCTGTTTGGTGACGGTCACACAGACACTTTCTCTGGTGGGTTTATACCTCAAAGTCAGTCAGGTGGGTTTATACTTCAAAGCCAATCAGGCGACCCCTACCCGCCTGCCTTGCACTGAAAATCCCCAAATGTTCTGTGCAAACAAACAGCTAGTAAGAAGTATTTCCCAACATCCCCACATGTGGGTTTTGAATAAACAAGTGTGCTAATAAAAAAAGGCCACCTGCAGCAACAATTGTGACCCAGAAATGTAGAGCGCAATCTTATCAGAAGAAAAAGATTCCGCTTTTTTTTTTTCTGTGTGTCACTGTGTTATCTCAGCTTGTACCTGATACTAATATTCAAGCCTTTCCATATGTTGAAAGTGTTCCAGAACTTCCTGTGTGACTTTAAGAACATTGCTCATGGCTTGCTGTTGCTGCCTGTGTGTACGAAAGAGTTAGTGCCCACGCAGTGACCACTGTCTGATAGATAACTGCCCGGCAGCTAAGTGACCTGAACTGAAAGATGAGACACCGAGTGAAAGACACACACTTCTGATAATGTCAGCTTTGCACCATTGCAAGCATCATGAAAAGTAAGAGGACAAAGTATCCATGTGAAGCAATAAGTTGCAGTGGTCTGTTGGTGGGTGGCGTTGATAACATCAAAGTCACACGTAGAGACAATCGTGCCGAAGAGGTTATACAACAAACACAGCTACTAATCACCACCGATAATAAGATCTGGTAATACAATCATTTAGTCTGTAAAAAAGATTTAAAATTATTCGATTTGTGTCTCTAATTACTGTGTATTTACATAGTAGTTACATAGTACTTACACACAATGTCAATGTCATTACTCATAGTTACAATGTAATTAATGTGTCAATATTTTTGTATCACCTAGAATTTTAAGCTTGAGATATAATAAAAGAAAAATATTTACAAACATAATTTTGATATTTTATTTAACATCATGTAATCAAAGAAACTACAAAATGATATCGCAAAAGTCAACTGGAAGCCGTAACAGTAGTATAGTATTTCATGTTAGATTTTGAAATGTCACATTTTTCAATTTTTATCATTAAGTATATGGAAAACTACAAAGCATTATGTAATTCAATATGTTAACATAACATTATTCATCAGATTTTATTTGACTTTATTAAGCAAAAGTAGTTAATTCTATAGGGTGATACAAACTTTTGTCCATAGCTGTATGTAAGTACACAATATATAGTGAACAGTGTTGAATTTAAATCAAGGGAAGTAATGTTAAAACTTTACATTGCATTAGTAAGACCTCATCTTGAATATTGTGTTCAGTTCTGGTCACGTCGCTACAAACAGTCAGTTATGCAGAGTCCAATGCGGAAAACACACAGGTCCTGGCAAAGAGCACTGCTAACAATGTCTCAACAAATCACCAGGAAACACGGGCTTGACAGAAACTGCATGGTGCTAAGCCGTCCCCAAAATAACACTTCAGTAACTGCTTCCTTTCTGTTCATTAACAGAGTAATATCCATTTGTTCGTCTGAGGGAAACCTGAAATCAGAAGATGACAGGCATTATGTTAGTGTACACCACACACAAATAATGACACCAACACTGATATATAACATGAGAGTTGACTCCACTGAGGCAAAGATCCAAGGAGGCTGCCAAGTCTTTGTTGTTTAAAAATGATTCAGCAGTTCATGACCAATTCTGGAAATGATTTGATGCCTGTACATGTTACACTTAATTATCGACAAGGAGCTAGAAGTCGTTTTGAAATTTCAAATGATGAACTGGGTAACAGGGAAACGGTTATAGATGCTATAGTTGCTCTTCAGAATTCTCTTCCTACCCTGGTCATTGATTATTTCCAGAACATGGCCATAGTTCTCCTTTGTTATGTCAGTTTCTCTTGTGTCTACGTAAAAGTACACCAATATACTTTCTTTTTTTCATCTGGTCCATGATAAAATCTAGCAATTCTCTATGTTCAAAGATATCACTACAAGCCCAACAGAATCAAAGACCATCTTAGGATGTAGCAGTGTTTATTGGGAGGTGTGATAAAGAGAACTGATGCTGTAAATCTCCCTCCCAACCAGAAAGGGCGCTGTGTAAGGTTGGTAGTACACTTCTCCATAGATGGGTCGACTCGATGTTGGGCAGAAACAGAAAGTCGGCCATCTTGGAGTAAGCATGTAGATGCACTTATTCAAAACAATTCTCAGGTGATCAGCTGCGGGCCAGGCAGTGATTGGTTACACCAGTGCGCTGGGCTATTTGCCGGGATGAGTTGGGCAGAACAAAGGGGACACAGCTACGTGAGCACAGTCCCTTGCACTAAAACATAACTTACGAATGGAGACTTGTTTGTTTGTTTTGTTACGTGTTGTCTTTGTCTTACAGAGGAGGAGTAAGGAGCTAGGGGCTAGCGACAGAGCCAGCTCAAACGAGGAAGAGCAGCCAGTGTTATATGCTGCTCCAGGAGAAAAGCAGTGAGAGTTAGACGCTGCTCCACTTGGAGAGGAAGAGCAGCATGTGTTAGATGCTGCTTCACTAGGAGAGGAAGAGCGTCAAGTTTTAGACGCTGCTCCACTAGGAGAGGAAGTTCAGCGAGTGTTAGCTGCTGCTCCACTAGGATAGGAAGAGCAGGGAGTGTTAGCTGCTGCTCCACTAGGATAGGAAGAGCAGGGAGTGTTAGCTGCTGCTCCACTAGGATAGGAAGAGCAGGGAGTGTTAGATGCTGCTCCACTAGGATAGGAAGAGCAGCGAGTGTTAGATGCTGCTCCACTAGGAGAGGAAGAGCAGCGAGTGTTAGCTGCTGCTCCACTAGGATAGGAAGAGCAGGGAGTGTTAGATGCTGCTCCACTAGGATAGGAAGAGCAGCGAGTGTTAGCTGCTGCTCCACTAGGATAGGAAGAGCAGCGAGTGTTAGATGCTGCTCCACTTGGAGAGGAAGAGCAGCGAGTGTTAGATGCTGCTCCACTAGGATAGGAAGAGCAGCGAGTGTTAGATGCTGCTCCACTAGGATAGGAAGAGCAGCAAGTGTTAGATGCTGCTCCACTAGGAGAGGAAGAGCAGGGAGTGTTAGCTGCTGCTCCACTAGGATAGGAAGAGCAGCAAGTGTTAGCTGCTGCTCCACTAGGAGAGGAAGATCAGCGAGTGTTAGATGCTGCTCCACTAGGATAGGAAGAGCAGCAAGTGCTAGATGCCGCTCCACTAGGAGAGGAAGAGCAGCGAGTGTTAGCTGCCGCTCCACTAGGATAGGAAGAGCAGGGAGTGTTAGCTGCTGCTCCACTAGGATAGGAAGAGCAGCGAGTGTTAGCTGCTGCTCCACTAGGATAGGAAGAGCAGGGAGTGTTAGCTGCTGCTCCACTAGGATAGGAAGAGCAGGGAGTGTTAGATGCTGCTCCACTAGGATAGGAAGAGCAGCGAGTGTTAGATGCTGCTCCACTTGGAGAGGAAGAGCAGCGAGTGTTAGATGCTGCTCCACTAGAAGAGGAAGAGCAGCCAGGGTTGCAATAAACTGTGGAGCAATATATTTGTGAATTGACACATCATTGCATCGAAATGGTTATGCTGTTTTTAGATGTTCTGTAGATAAGAAGGGTTTAAGCAGAGAGAAGTTATTTAAGCAATCAGTTACAAGAAAACACACCTCCTCTTGTTCATATGTTTTCTTATGTTCTTATGTTTTAAAACAAGTCTGGGAACACATAATATATACCAGCAACGCTTCTAGAGGATGAGGAATCTCTTGTAAGTTATCCCTTATACTCCAACTCTTGACAGAAACTCAGTGCAATGTTCCACAATTATTAAGATATTATGTAAGATATTTCCTTAATTGGTTTATTTACAGTCAGTACCATACGCAAATAGTACAAAAAAACTGGATGAAAGCACACCACAAATACCACAGATATCAATTTCCAAGGTTGGCTCATGTATAAAGGCATTTTTTATTAAAGGGAACCACTAGTCTGGCTGCAATCAAACCGTGTGGCCTGCAGCACAGGGAGTGATTAGGTACCAAAAAACAACAGTTAGGCTATAGCATTGTTTTTATGAAAGAACCCCCCCCCCCAGCTTATTTCAAATTTTATAATGACAAACAAAAAAAAAGACAAAAAATAAAACACAATGAAATAGGAACCAGTGCTAATGTTGCAAATGCTACAAATAGATAATTATAATAATTAATAAATTAATTTCCAGTTAAATCAAACCATCCTTGGCCATATTAGCCTGGATTAAATACAAAATATTATAGACATACAGTCAGAATCGATTTTACACCGAGCAATCCAGAGCAGAGGTGGGCGGGCTACCGATCCCAGAGAACAGAGATCAACCCTGCTTTTTATCCACTCTGAATGTGCTCGGTGTCTGGCCAGTAGAGGTCACTGTTGCACGATGAGGAGAAGGAGTCCCTGCCAGTTTCCCATTCTCCACCCCAAGAGAATCAGAACCAATGTGACACCCCCTTCAGGGGACCCAGCAAAGTTCAGCCTCTTTGCACAGCCCGGATGCGAACCAACGCCATCCAAGCTAAAAGCAAGCACATTTGATACCCGGCACCGCTTAATGCAGTAGTTATTACAAGCATGTCTATTACAAATCTTGATGACTGCTTATTACCCACCAACATTGGAAAACATTACAAACACTATGGAAAAAACCTATGCACAATTGAAACAAACAGTTGAAGCATTACAGAAAGGTAAGGGTGCTTTGACTGCTCTGCTAAACAAAAGAAACACAGGCTGTGTGCTTCTTGCTCTTTACTTGAATTCTTATCATCAAAAGCCAGGAATCCATTTTTTAATGCTAAATACTCTGAGTGCCAATTGACAATGCCAGTGAAGCGCTCAATAGACACTGGATTCTCTGCAGGTTCCCACATGATCAAAGCATATTGCAGCAAATGTTCCCAATAAAGATACCCTCACACAGCCTCTGTGTTAACAAAGCTATGCTCACATCTATTTGAATGTGGTCATGCCCAGTGATTCAAAACACCTTGCTGTCTGCAACTCAGAAGCATTACGCTGATAAGCTTTAGCGTGGCACTTCTCATGGTGATTTTCAGGAACTGGGCTCGTTGATTTGGATCCCCTTTTTGTCTTCTTGTTATATGAGAACTGATTTCACAGCTTTGTTTTTGTAAGTTGTAATTTTACAGCAAGCCTTGCTTACCTCTTTAACTCTACAAAAACACCATAATTGCCATATTCCTTCGAATTTAAGAATTTCCCCTCGCTCAATTTGAGGAAAAAAATAAAACAGAACACAAATATACATCAACATCAACAAAGATACAACCTCAATTACGCATATGGAGGCAGTTTGCGGCCGTCTGCTGTCACACACAGCATTACAGTTATGAGCTGCTTCTCATTTCCAGTCTGCTGTCACACACAGCATTACAGTTATGAGCTGCTTCTCATTTCCAGTCTGCTGTCACACAGAGCATTACAGTTATGAGCTGCTTCTCATTTCCAGTCTGCTGTCACACAGAGCATTACAGTTATGAGCTGCTTCTCATTTCCAGTCTGCTGTCACACACAGCATTACAGTTATGAGCTGCTTCTCATTTCCAGTCTGCTATCACACAGAGCATTACAGTTATGAGCTGCTTCTCATTTCCAGTCTGCTGTCACACACAGCATTACAGTTATGAGCTGCTTTTCATTTCCAGTCTGCTGTCACACAGTGCATTACAGTTATGAGCTGCTTCTCATTTCCAGTCTGCTGTCACACACAGCATTACAGTTATGAGCTGTCTGCTCACACAGAGCATCATTTCTCCCAGTCTGCTATCACACACAGCATTACAGTTATGAGCTGCTTCTCATTTCCAGTCTGCTGTCACACACAGCATTACAGTTATGAGCTGCTTCTCATTTCCAGTCTGCTGTTATGAGCTCACACACAGCATTACAGTTATGAGCTGCTTCTCATTTCCAGTCTGCTGTCACACACAGCATTACAGTTATGAGCTGCTTCTCATTTCCAGTCTGCTATCACACAGAGCATTACAGTTATGAGCTGCTTCTCATTTCCAGTCTGCTATCACACACAGCATTACAGTTATGAGCTGCTTCTCATTTCCAGTCTGCTGTCACACACAGCATTACAGTTATGAGCTGCTTCTCATTTCCAGTCTGCTATCACACACAGCATTACAGTTATGAGCTGCTTCTGCATTTCCAGTCTGCTATCACACACAGCATTACAGTTATGAGCTGCTTCTCATTTCCAGTCTGCTTTCACACACAGCATTACAGTTATGAGCTGCTTCTCATTTCCAGTCTGCTGTCACACACAGCATTACAGTTATGAGCTGCTTCTCATTTCCAGTCTGCTGTCACACACAGCATTACAGTTATGAGCTGCTTTTCATTTCCTGTCTGCTGTCACACAGAGCATTACAGTTATGAGCTGCTTCTCATTTCCAGTCTGCTATCACACAGTGCATTACAGTTATGAGCTGCTTCTCATTTCCAGTCTGCTTTCACACACAGCATTAATTTTTATTATTAAGCATAGTAATATTAACAGATCAGGTAAGTTAGTAGGTCTGTTATGTCATAGAAGTGCGGTAAGATCCGTTATCTCAAATTCTTATCTTGCAATTTCATCATTTTAAAACAAGCCAACAGCAACAGCATGCAATTGGTTATCTAATACAAAACGCTTACCGTCATACAGTACAACTCCAGGGGGATGTTTTGAGTTCACCATTCTTTTCCAATGTTTATGCTATTTTATGTATTGTAATAAATGTATGCATTATGGTAGAAGTCCTAGTTTCCGATCTTTGCATTTTTTTTCTACTGCAGCGGCTGCCATCGAATTTATAGTGACCCCGTTCAAACCATTCTTATTTGTTCAGTATGGCTCCTGCAGAAATAGCCTGATTTTGCAGCACAAAGCCAGTGTTATAAATCAAAGGCTATGCAGTGGTTTTTGTTAGTGTTCATTCACGATCGCACAATCAGACTGTTCACACGTTCTACAAATGTTGCCACCAGTGTAAAATATTCATGCCCATGTGGTAAGGTCTGGATGCAGTGTACAGATGTGATTAGCATTGTTCCTCAAATGGCTCACCTGCTAAAGGCATGACGGCATGGTGTGCAGGGTGGGTTGCACATTCATGAGAGAGCAGGTTGGTTGTGCAAAGTTGCTGTTCTGTGCTGGGGAGGTTCTGTGCAAAGCCTTCAGGGACTGAGTCAGCTCACCAGGCCACAGCAGCACCTGCAGGGCTGGCCTTTGACCTCCAGGAGCCGGTGGCTTGGCAGAGAGATCGTAGTACACCCACTGAGCTGTTGCTGAGAGTTGCTGCAGAGAAGGACCATTATTGGATATTTGGAAGAAAAACAGGGGTTTAATAATTTGGCAAACTAATTGTTCATGGGGCGTGAGCTGGGGGTGTAAGGATAGGGCAGAAGAAGCAGAAGGGAGCGGTAAGTAGGACAGAGTGCCGGCTAGAAAGGACCGGACCTAGGATAGAAGAGCGAGTGAGGCCCACTCTAGCAGCAGACCAGCGGAGCTGGACATGGAAGCTAGGGTAGAAGGTGGTCACTGACTGAGGGCAACCGAAAACACAAACGAGGGTTATGACTCGGGGAGCCACGCTTCGGGAGGAAAACGGTCCCGGTAGACCGGGACACGAAAGAAGATAGAGAGAGAGAGGGCCTGCTCTGGAGGCGAGGGTGGAGACGATGGAGGCCTGATCGAAGGCGAGGGTGGAGAAGATTGCAGGCACGGAACTTTCAGTACCGGTTGCTGTTGCTGGGCTGGAAGCTGGACGGAGCAGGATAGACTAACGCTGGATCTCCTGCAGCCGACTGATGAGAAGAATCACTGGAGCAGGTAGGAAAATAATTGATGATATCTTGGGAGCGCTGCGCAGAGAATTGACCACCAGTGAAAGGCAACGATTGTAGATTAGCGGTGAAGCACGAAATGACGGTGTCTGAGCGTTTACTATAAAAACAAAACACTATATGGCAAAGGTGCAAGTGATCAGGACCTAAATAGAGAATAGGTACTAATTGACAGGAAATTGGAAGCCTCCAGCTGCATGCCCCCCAAACTATGCCAGCTAACATTTTTTAAGAAAAGTATTAAAAACCCTCCATTGCATCATCTTGTAGTACAGGAAACTGATTATTTGTAATGCAGGGGGTGTGGGCGGGGCACTGGACGTCATTTCTTTGTTTATGAATTGTTTAAGGATTGGTTAACAAGGACTGCACTACAACAGCAGTGATCTCAAACTTCTATGCTAACTGGCTGTGGTTTTAGACTGCCCCATGGGAAATTGTGGGTCAAACATTCAATACCTGTGACCGGCAGTTCTCAAGGGGCAGTGCACAATTGGCCACCTGGGTAGGGAGGGCTTAGGTTCACTGCACACCAGCTCCCCCTGTGGCTGATTGGGTGCCTGCGGGTCTGCAGTGGAGCCATTCCGATCAGTGTTGTCCTCCGGCACTATAGGTCTGGAGGCTTCGCTGTGGAACCGCAGTGCGATAAAAGGCCGATTCACAGGGACACATCAGCTGTCATTCCCGAGTCACCGGGGGGGGTTACAGCGGTGAACAGGGATTACAATGGGAGAGTCCAAATTGGGGAGAAAAAATGGGGTAAAATCATTTGCAACGACTACATTTATAAAAAAAAAAAAAAAAAAAATCAATACCTTGAACTGATATTTCGTCAGTGCCTCACCTTTTTTGTCTTTACAGTAAATGCCAGGGGGATTTCTGAAGCACTTTACAAGCCAAAAAGAAGCTCTGCCAAGAGATCAAAATCTTGCCTGAGGTTATTTAAATACATTTTAATCCAGGTAGCTTCTGTGTGTACGCTAGGGAAAGTATACAACAGTATAACCTGCAGAAATAGCACAGCCAGGTGTTGTGAAAGCAGGCTGCAGCATAGGCATACATCACAGAGAGGTAAAGCACAGTATTAGCTATGGTTAACAATGAGGAATTGTGATAAATGCATAGGATAAACACATGATGAAAGTATGCTAAGCTGCAATCATAGTTTACCATGATACGCTTATATAAGGGTAGTCCAATGACCAAAAGGAATCTTTGATTTCCAATGAACTGTCTGACAAGAAAAGAAAACCCTCTTATTCTTGAAGTCCAGCCTGGCATGGGTTCAAGATATCAGTGTTCACTCAGCATACAACCTGCGTTCCTGTGGCTGACTGTGTAACACGGCTCTTGTGAATCAGAATTCAGAGCTATTTAAACAGTGCATAACAGACAGTCAAGAGGCAAATAGGGTTGTTGTTTACAACAAGGGTATCAAATACAAGATGTGTAGCCAAAACCAGGCATCTCTGACAGTTTAACCTGTCCCTTCACAGGATGAGTCACGCTGGTAGCACTTTACATTAAGGACCTGGTTTTCAACAGCAGGTAAAGGATTTAATAATCAGTAAGGGCAGTACATATATTCAATACATTTATTTTGAAAATAAAGTCAATGATTGCAAAATCAATCAATAAATTCACTGGAAGCTATAATTACTCAAAAGACAAAACTGGATGCATGTGCTGCTCGTTCACCGACGAGGTACAGTCCTGCAGCATAATTCATCTTTTTCTTTCGTCTGCCTCTTTGTTGGTGTTTCCTTTTTACACTGTTCAGAGGCTTGCAGTAATTCTAGGGGCGAGGTTCAGCCCGCTACACTAACCATATTGGCTAACCAATTCTACCCAGACCACCAAGAGTACCTTGCACTGAGTGATCTGAAAATCATTCTCCCCCACCTCCCCACCGCCTCCTTTATAGCTGGATCTCCTCCTGGAGGGTCTGGGTCCTTCATCACCCGGCTTTGGTTGCCCTCGGAGTGATGCTGCAGGTTGCACGTCAATTGCCTCAGGTATCTTTATTTTTAAATATTACTGTGTACCCAATTATTTAACCCCTGGTTTTTTTATCTCCAGTTAAAATGATGAACTAAGCTCCCCACAGTCCATCCAATTGCCTCTTTACACCCAGGAGCTCACAGTGGATGTGGGAGAGCTCTCAGCCCCTGGAGGACAGAGAACAGCCCTGCAGATGTCTAATTGAGCTCACAGGGCAGGGCCCACTGTAGAACGGCAATATGACCCTGATGGAGCCCAGAGCCAATGCAACATTCCCTGCGAAATCCCCAGTGGCAGCTATGCACGGGTCATATATTTCTTAAGTGAAATGAATTATGAAAATGATAAACAGATATAGACATATCCAACTTGGGCTCTTTTATATAGATGGCACCTGAGGTGTAGGATTTCAGATCTATGTGTATTGGCACTCTGCTTCTTTTCCATACACAGTGGCTATTCTTGATTTGAGAGTTTTCTTTGAGGAATCCTGGAAAGAGGTGAAACACAAGGGCTGTGTGTTTTGTTACATACATCTGCACACACAGCCGTGGTTACACTGTTTGCTATAAATCATCTTCTAGTTCAAGATCGAGTTGCTTTGTTACAGATGTTGTTTTTTTTTTTTTACTTTCACAGACTCAAAAGGAAAGCACAATAATAAAAACCACATGTTTACAATATTTTTTATGGATGGGATTTTTATTTTTTATTTTTATTGAACCTTTATTTACCCCTGTGACGGAAACATGAGTTCTGGTGATGAATCTTCCTCCCGACCTGTGAGGGCACTAAAGAACGAGAGGAGAAGTATCTGGAAGGGCTGGCCTGACATTTCGGTTCCGGGTAAGGGAAGTGGGTCAGCCTGGAAAGAAGCGAGACTCTGTTGTAAGACCGTATTGATTTGAAAGGTAAACGAGAGGCAGCTGCAAGTAATAAGGCAGTTGCAACCGTTTACCTCGATATCATGCGGGATTACATATAGGGGCCAGGGTAACGCTGATCTTTTCCTTCGTTTGGGTAAAACGCTGGAGAGAGAAGGATCGAGAGAGGAGCTCTCAGTAAAAGAAAAGAGTGTTGTGTGTTGTTTGTGTCTGTGTAAATAACTGTCTGTGTTTTCACCACCAGACAGCTAAACGCACAAATCCGGAGCTGTCACGAGGGTCAGCACGAACCGGATCACCACTGCACCAACCGTCACGAATTACCCGTGTCTTCACCACCGCACACGCACGTCTGCACTCACCCAGGACTGGTGACCGTGTGTTTGTTCTGTTCGGGACTGTGCCCTGTTATTTCTATCCCCGGGCTTTACACATTGTTGTGTATAGCTGGGGATTTATTATTTGACGGCCACCAGACCTGGATTACAAATAAAAGCACTTTTTTTACTGGATATCGTTGTCTGTTCATCACTCCTGCATCGCATCACCGCAACATCTGTTCCCCTTACCAACCACTTTGCCACACGTGGTGTCAGATCCGGGATGGACCGTGACGCACTGGCGGAGCTGCTGCAGGCACTGGAGATCAGACGGGATGCAGAGGAGAGACGGAGGGAGGAGCGCTATACGGCGCTCATTGAACGGGTAGGGCTGATCGTTGCTGCAGGAGCGTCCCCTACCGGAACATCATTGATGTCGGTCCCGAAGGCACAGGCCATGAAAATGACGGCGGAGGATGATCCGGAGGCATTTTTGGTGGCATTTGAGCGGCTGGCAACCGCAGCGGGATGGCCGCGGGATGGCTGCGGGAGTCCTGGGCAAGCCAGCTGGGACCTTGCCTGGTCGGGGAAGCGCAGGCAGCCTACCAAGCCCTGAGAGACCAGTACGCCACTGACTATGACCTAGTCAAGCAGGCTATCCTCCGTCGTCTCAACATCACCGCGGAGACCCACCGGACACGGTTCCGCGAATACCGGAGAGCCCCGGAGACACGCCCCAGGGTGGTGGCACAGCGGTTGTGCGACCACATGGTCCATTGGTTGACCCCAGAGAAGAAGACTGCTCAACAAATGGCAGAAGCCATTGTGGTGGAACAATTCTGCCATGTGGTCGGCGCCGAAACCCAAGCGTGGGTACGGCGCCACAACCCTGACACCCTGGAGGAGGCGGTAAAATTGGCTGAAGATTTTGAGGACTCCTTGTCGTCGGCCCGGGTCGGGATCCTGTCAGCCCCTGCCCTGCTCAGGAACCAACCTCTCCCTCCCTCTCCTCCAACACCACCACCATCACCCTCGATCCCGGCACCCAGACCTCCCAGACCGCTGACCCTGTTGGGCCCCCTTGTCTCCCCCCCTTGGAGACCGAGGATGGCCCCCAGCTGGGGTAGAGGTGTTGCCCCTGCCCCGTTGCCCTACCAGCAGCGGGACAGATATTTAATCTATGCCCCCTCTGTCCCCCTCACTCTGTTTTAGGTGTAACCAGCCAGGACATAGGGCCAGGTCATGCTCCGCTGCCATGGAGTGTGACGTGACTGCGTGCAACTGGACACCTGGAACGAGTAAGCAGGGGGAAAACGGTTGGGAGGGGCCCTGTCTGATTGACGTGGTTTTAGGGAATGTGAAAACCCACTCATTAGTGGACACAGGGTGTGAGCAAACCTTGATTAGGGTGTGTCGTGGCGGCCACAAGGTCAGGTGGCCATCTCCTGTATCCATGGAGACACGGCGGCATACCCCACCCTAAAAGTATATTTATCGGTAGGACCGATAAAACATCACCTTGTAGTCGGGGTGGCGGAAAGGTTGCCGCACCCAGTTATTCTGGGCCGAGATTGGCCAACATTCAAAGAATTTGTGCAAATAATGGCAGTCTCAGCCACACACGTAAACGTGGCAGAAAAAGGGAAAAAGGAACGGATTGGTGATAGGTTTCCTTTTCATACTGAAATGTTTTCCCCTCTGTTCCGTCCTAGAAAAACAAATAAGGAGAGATGGACCGCAAAATGCGTTCTTTAGTGCTATGAGGGCACTAAAGAACGAGAGGAGAAGTATCTGGAAGGGCTGGCCTGACGGTTCGTTTCCGGGTCAGGGAAGTGGGTCAGCCTGGAAAGAAGCGAGACTCTGTTGTAAGACCGTATTGATTTGAAAGGTAAACGAGAGGCAGCTGCAAGTAATAAGGCAGCTGCAACTGTTTACCTCGATATCATGCGGGATTACATATAGGGGCCAGGGTAACGCTGATCTTTTCCTTCGTTTGGGTAAAACGCTGGAGAGAGAGAAGGATCGAGAGAGGAGCTCTCAGTAAAAGAAAAGAAAGAGTGTTGTGTGTTGTTTGTGTCTGTGTAAATAACTGTCTGTGTTTTCACCACCAGACAGCTAAACGCACAAATCCGGAGCTGTCACGAGGGTCAGCACGAACCGGATCACCACTGCACCAACCGTCACGAATTACCCGTGTCTTCACCACCGCACACGCACGTCTGCACTCACCCAGGACTGGTGACCGTGTGTTTGTTTTGTTTGGCACTGTGCCCTGTTATTTCTATCCCCGGGCTTTACACATTGTTGGGTATAGCCGGGGATTTATTATTTGATGGTCACCAGACCTGGATTACAAATAAAAGCACTTTTTTCACTGGATATCATTGTCTGTTCATTACTCCTGCACCGAATCACCGCAACATCTGTTCCCCTTACCAACCACTTTGCCACAAACCCTTTTAAAAGGGCTCCTGGTCAAGGAGATGGCGCACCAAATGAAATTCAGGGACAAAGTTTTGAAACTAGCTTTCAATTAAATGATTGTATCATTGACACGCTTTTACTGTAAACCCGGCTGCTTGGAGGATTTTAGTAGTGTTGCTTGTCACATGAAACTATGCGGCAGGCTTGCTGTAGTTGTCATGCTTTTGAATCCATACCTGCAAGACTATGGGCGCTATTCACAAAACTTTAACGGTAGAACAAATAGGGTACATAACTAAACACTTCTCACCTGTGTATCATTCATGTTAATTGGGTTTCAATTTTTTTATTGCATCAGCATGGTTCATAGACATAAAGTATCTTCTCTGCTAAAAACCATTACTAGATACTTCTTGTTAGTTCCTCACAGTGGCTCTGTTGCATCAATGTAAGATTAAAGGTAAGAGAGTGAGACTGATTTGATTATTAATCTCGCCTTCAACACATCTGTAAGCTTCCCTGTAATGTAAAAACAGAGATCAGACTTGATGCATCTCGTTAGCAGCAGCAATGAACTCAGCTAGTGCAAGGGAATTGTTGTAATCTAAACACTATATACAGTGATTTTAATCCAGAGGAAATACTTCAATGGATATAAATATAACACAGGCTATCAAAGAGTAGTTACATGTGACATTTTGTTTTCTGAGTAATTGATTTTAAATGAAGGAAACTATATGGAATAAGATGAACTCTGTTCAATAGGTATCAACATGCCTTCTAGCTACCTGCGTGTGGGAGTGGCAGTACTTGCTTGCCTTTCTGACCTCTTTAATGCTACAAAAAAAACACTGTTCATTCGGTAATTAAACGTAGGGATATTACTGTTTTATACTGCAGCTGTAGTAGTACCAATTTGAAAAGTCTGATCAAGATTTAGTAACATTTATGATGGCGAGAAACCTAGACACATGTAGCCCATCATCTATACTTAATCTATGGAATGAGTTTGTATCAAATGTATTGTATCTTATCTGAATCAACTCACGTGCCCGTTTGTTATCATGTCTGAGATTACCTATCACTGGAAAGGCTTTGCAAGCTAAAATCCGTTATCTCAAATTCTTATCTTGCAATGGCATCATTTTAAAACAAGCCAACAACAACAGCATGCAATTGGTTATCTAATACAAAACACTTACCGTCATACAGTACAACTCCAGGGGGATGTTTGAGTTCACCATTCTTTTCCAATGTTTATGCTATTTTATGTATTGTAATAAATGTATGCATTATGGTAGAAGTCCTAGTTTCCGATCTTTGCATTTTTTTTCTACTGCAGCGGCTGCCATCGAATTTATAGTGACCCCGTTCAAACCATTCTTATTTGTTCAGTATGGCACCTGCAGAAATAGCCTGATTTTGCAGCACAAAGCCAGTGTTATAAATCAAAGGCTGTGCAGTGGTTTTTGTTAGTGTTCATTCACGATCGCACAATCAGACTGTTCACACGTTCTACAAATGTTGCCACCAGTGTAAAATGTTCATGCCCATGTGGTAAGGTCTGGATGCAGTGTACAGATATGCAAGGGCTCCCGAGTGACACATCTGATAAAGGCACTGTGCGTGGAGTGCAGAATGTGCCCTATAG
Organism: Polyodon spathula; assembly: GCF_017654505.1. Classification (NCBI taxonomy): domain Eukaryota; kingdom Metazoa; phylum Chordata; class Actinopteri; order Acipenseriformes; family Polyodontidae; genus Polyodon; species Polyodon spathula. The sequence goes on from NC_054534.1 coordinate 2,679,109, forward strand.
CCTGGAGGTCGTCGATTTGAGTCCAGGCTATTCCACTGCCGACCGTGGATGGGAGCGCCCAGGGGCAGCATGGCGCACAATTGGCTGAGTGGCACCCGGGGGGGGGGGGGCACTCACCTGCGGGCTTGCCTGTAGCTGCATTGTCCTCCCACGCTGTAGCTCCTGGGTGGCTGCATGGTGAATCCGCAATGTGTAAAGAAGCGGTCGGCTGAAAGCACACGCTTCAGAGAACAGTGTGTGTTCGTCTTCACAAGTCAGCGCAGGGGTGGTAGCGGTGAGCTGAGCCTAAGATACAATTGGACATTTCTAATTGGGAGAAAAACAGGGTTTGTTGCTCGTTGAGCTATTGGCTTGGCAGAGGGATCGGAGGACACCCACTGACTTTCAGTTCTCCTAAGCTGTTGTTAGGAGTTGCTGTGGTGATGGACTGTTATTGTATATTTGGAAGAACAACGGTAAAATAATTTGGCAACCTAAATGCTACAGCTTGTAGTACAGGAAACTAATGAAATGGGTGGTGGGTGTCACTGGAGGTAATGTTCTGTTCATGAATTCTTTAAGGATTGGTTAACAAGGACTGCACTAAAACAGCAGTGATCTTAAACCTCTAAGCTAACTGCCTGTGGTTATAGAACCTAGTCCCTGTAAATTGCCTTGGATAAAGGCGTCTGCTAAATAAACAAATAATATTAAAATGTGGGTCAAACGTTCAGTACCTGGAACTGATATCCCGTAAGTGCCTCACCTTTCTTGTCTTTACAGTAAATGCCAGGGGGATTTCTGAAGCACTTTACATGCCAAAAAGAAGCTCTGCCAAGAGATCAAAATCTCGTCTGAGGTTATTTAAATACATTTTAATCCAGGTAGCTTCTGTGTGTACGCCAGGGAAAGTATACAACAGTATAACATGGTTTTGAACACTGCAAGACTGAGAACCAGCACCAAATGGTTTTAGCTGGTGAAATGAAGGAAATGAACAGGTTTGCATTGAATAAGGTATAATCTGGGGATCAATAAAAGTGATTAATTCCATTTATGGATTCAGATAACATTGCAGTCCACGTACTGTACAACGACAGACTTGCTCATACAGTATAAGCTAAATAAAATACGTGCTTAAATAAAATCTGGGAATGGATTGTAACATAGAATGCAAGTGTTTGTTTAAAATATGATGGCTTTGAGGCTCAGATAGCTTTAAAAAAATATGCATTACTGTGTACCCAATTATTTAACCCCTGGTTTTTTTATCTCCAGTTAAAATGATGAACTAAGCTCCCCACAGTCCATCCAATTGCCTCTTTACACCCAGGAGCTCACAGTGGATGTGGGAGAGCTCTCAGTCCCTGGAGGACAGAGAACAGCCCTGCAGATGTCTAATTGAGCTCACAGGGCAGGGCCCACTGTAGAACGGCAATATGACCCTGATGGAGCCCAGAGCCAATGCAACATTCCCTGCGAAATCCCCAGTGGCAGCTATGCACGGGTCATATATTTCTTAAGTGAAATGAATTATGAAAATGATAAACAGATATAGACATATCCAACTTGGGCTCTTTTATATAGATGGCACCTGAGGTGTAGGATTTCAGATCTATGTGTCTTGGCACTCTGCTTCTTTTCCATACACAGTGGCTATTCTTGATTTGAGAGTTTTCTTTGAGGAATCCTGGAAAGAGGTGAAACACAAGGGCTGTGTGTTTTGTTACATACATCTGCACACACAGCCGTGGTTACACTGTTTGCTATAAATCATCTTCTAGTTCAAGATCGAGTTGCTTTGTTACAGATGTTGTTTTTTTTTTTTTACTTTCACAGACTCAAAAGGAAAGCACAATAATAAAAACCACATGTTTACAATATTATTTATGGATGGATTTTTATTTTTTATTTTTATTGAACCTTTATTTACCCCTTTTAAAAGGACTCCTGGTCAAGGAGGTGGCGCAGCAAATAAAATTCAGGGGTCCCGGTGGCAAAGCAAGCTAATTCACTTGTCTGGCAAGCCTCTCACAAAGTTTTGAAACTAGCTTTCAATTAAATGATTATATCATTGACACGCTTTTACTGTAAACCCGGCTGCTTGGAGGATTTTAGTAGTGTTGCTTGTCACATGAAACTATGCGGCAGGCTTGCTGTAGTTGTCATGCTTTTGAATCCATACCTGCAAGACTATGGGCGCTATTCACAAAACTTTAACGGTAGAACAAATAGGGTACATAACTAAACACTTCTCACCTGTGTATCATTCATGTTAATTGGGTTTCAATTTTTTTATTGCATCAGCATGGTTCATAGACATAAAGTATCTTCTCTGCTAAAAACCATTACTAGATACTTCTTTATGCATTGATGTGAATTGTTGTAATCTAAACAGTATATATAGTGATTTTAATCCAGAGGAAATACTTCAATGGCTATAAATAAAGCACAGTCTATCAAAAAGTAGTTACACATGACATTTTGTTTTCTGGGTAATTAACATTAAATGAAGGAAACTATATGGCATAAGATGAATCCTGTTCAATATGTATCAACATGTCTGCCTTCTAGCTACATGCATGTGGGAGTGGCAGTACTTGTTTGTCTTGTAGGGAAGTTATGTATGGCATTTACCAAACTGGTTCACTGGTATTTATCATTAGAAAATGAGTCCTCAGCTCCCGAGTGGTGCTTCTGGTAAAGGCGCTCCGCATGGAGCACAGGATGCGCCCTATAGCCTGTTGGTTGCCGGTTCGAGTCCAGGCTATTTCACTGCTGACTGTGTACAAGAGCTCCCAAGGGGTGGCACACATTTGGCCGAACACCGTCTGGATGGCGAGGGCTTAGGTCAGCCAGGGTGTCCTCGCCTCACCACACACCAGCGACCGCTGTAGATTAGCTGGGCGCCTGAGGGCTTGCCTGTAAGATGCCCAGAGCTGCATTGTCCTCCGACGCTGTAGCTCTGAGGTGGCTGAATGGCAGGCCTGCAGAGTGAAAAAAAGCAGTTGGCTGAGGGCACATGTTTCGGAGGACAACGTGTGTTCGTCGTCGCCTCTCCCGAGTCAGCGCAAGGGTGGTAGCAGTGGGCTGAGCCTAAAAATAATACAATTGGCTGTTTCAAATTGGGCAAAAAATTGAGTAAAAATCAATATGTGGTTTGCTTACACAGGATGTGGTATTTGTTTTGTTAATTACATGGGGTGTGTCTGGTTTGTCTGGCGTGCCAGCATCTTGAAGGACTCCTGGAAGGCTATCACTATCTGTTGTACCATTGCCATCTTCAGGAGTCGGCTCATACAGGAGTGGTCTGCACTGTACATGGCATGAAATGTTTAATGATTTAAACTTTTCCTTCCCACTAAAATGAGGAGTCATGTTAATAAGCAACAGAAACTCTGCTACCCTTCATCAGTTTAGGTGTGGATTGTACTGTAAATCAAAATAATGGCATATTATTATTGAGCTGAAGTGTAAAAACAATGTTTGTCAGTTTTTACCTTTTAACTTTTCTTTCAAAGAGAAGACATCAGTCTTATTCCCTTTGTAGCTTCTCAGTCTGCCTTTTCCTTACCTGAAAAAGGAATCTAGGGGAATCGTTATAAAGATGTGTTTAAAGAGGCAATGCAGCTATTATAATAACGAATAGGCTGTATCTCTTATGTTTTTAATACAAACACTGAGAGAAAAACAAACAAAACAAACTTTAATCAGATCGGTGAACACAATTAAAACGGAAAGATGATTTTAAAATGATTAAGAGTTGCATGGGTGAAAAAAATTATTTGATACAATGAAAGTACAAAGTCAATAAGAACGTAAACAAAAAAAACCAAAAACCTTTGGTCTCGTGTGGGAATCTCAGGGATTGGTCAGCTAATTGTTACCAAGAGCCACAGGAAGACCAAGCATAGGAAACAGGGCATTTCTGCATGGTGACAGCAGGGAGCAGGAAACTCTGAATATAGCAGGGTCTATTTAATTTAAAGTCAACAGTGCTGGCGCTAAATACCCCTGTTGTGATGTGACTGCCAAGACTTCTAGAAAATTCAATGTGGTATCACTCTACACAGTCACTCACAGTGACCACTGCAAACATTCAGTGTGATATCACTCTACACAGTCACTCACAGTGACCACTGCAAACATTCAGTGTGGTATCACTCTACACAGTCACTCACAGTGACCACTGCAAACATTCAGTGTGATATCACTCTACACAGTCACTCACAGTGACCACTGCAAACATTCAGTGTGATATCACTCTACACAGTCACTCACAGTGACCACTGCAAACATTCAGTGTGATATCACTCTACACAGTCACTCACAGTGACCACTGCAAACATTCAGTGTGGTATCACTCCACACAGTCACTCACAGTGACCACTGCAAACATTCAATGTGGTATCACTCCACACAGTCACTCACAGTGACCACTGCAAACATTCAGTGTGATATCACTCCACACAGTCACTCACAGTGACCACTGCAAACATTCAGTGTGATATCACTCCACACAGTCACTCACAGTGACCACTGCAAACATTCAGTGTGATATCACTCCACACAGTCACTCACAGTGACCACTGCAAACATTCAGTGTGGTATCACTCTACACAGTCACTCACAGTGACCACTGCAAACATTCAGTGTGATATCACTCCACACAGTCACTCACAGTGACCACTGCAAACATTCAGTGTGATATCACTCCACACAGTCACTCACAGTGACCACTGCAAACATTCAGTGTGGTATCACTCTACACAGTCACTCACAGTGACCACTGCAAACATTCAGTGTGATATCACTCCACACAGTCACTCACAGTGACCACTGCAAACATTCAGTGTGATATCACTCCACACAGTCACTCACAGTGACCACTGCAAACATTCAGTGTGATATCACTCCACACAGTCACTCACAGTGACCACTGCAAACATTCAGTGTGATATCACTCCACACAGTCACTCACAGTGACCACTGCAAACATTCAGTGTGATATCACTCTACACAGTCACTCACAGTGACCACTGCAAACATTCAGTGTGATATCACTCCACACAGTCACTCACAGTGACCACTGCAAACATTCAGTGTGATATCACTCTACACAGTCACTCACAGTGACCACTGCAAACATTCAGTGTGATATCACTCCACACAGTCACTCACAGTGACCACTGCAAACATTCAGTGTGGTATCACTCTACACAGTCACTCACAGTGACCACTGCAAACATTCAGTGTGATATCACTCTACACAGTCACTCACAGTGACCACTGCAAACATTCAGTGTGATATCACTCCACACAGTCACTCACAGTGACCACTGCAAACATTCAGTGTGATATCACTCTACACAGTCACTCACAGTGACCACTGCAAACATTCAGTGTGATATCACTCTACACAGTCACTCACAGTGACCACTGCAAACATTCAGTGTGATATCACTCTACACAGTCACTCACAGTGACCACTGCAAACATTCAGTGTGATATCACTCTACACAGTCACTCACAGTGACCACTGCAAACATTCAGTGTGATATCACTCTACACAGTCACTCACAGTGACCACTGCAAACATTCAGTGTGATATCACTCCACACAGTCACTCACAGTGACCACTGCAAACATTCAGTGTGGTATCACTCTACACAGTCACTCACAGTGACCACTGCAAACATTCAGTGTGATATCACTCCACACAGTCACTCACAGTGACCACTGCAAACATTCAGTGTGATATCACTCTACACAGTCACTCACAGTGACCACTGCAAACATTCAGTGTGATATCACTCTACACAGTCACTCACAGTGACCACTGCAAACATTCAGTGTGATATCACTCTACACAGTCACTCACAGTGACCACTGCAAACATTCAGTGTGATATCACTCCACACAGTCACTCACAGTGACCACTGCAAACATTCAGTGTGATATCACTCCACACAGTCACTCACAGTGACCACTGCAAACATTCAGTGTGATATCACTCTACACAGTCACTCACAGTGACCACTGCAAACATTCAGTGTGGTATCACTCCACACAGTCACTCACAGTGACCACTGCAAACATTCAGTGTGATATCACTCCACACAGTCACTCACAGTGACCACTGCAAACATTCAGTGTGATATCACTCTACACAGTCACTCACAGTGACCACTGCAAACATTCAGTGTGATATCACTCCACACAGTCACTCACAGTGACCACTGCAAACATTCAGTGTGGTATCACTCTACACAGTCACTCACAGTGACCACTGCAAACATTCAGTGTGATATCACTCCACACAGTCACTCACAGTGACCACTGCAAACATTCAGTGTGGTATCACTCCACACAGTCACTCACAGTGACCACTGCAAACATTCAGTGTGATATCACTCCACACAGTCACTCACAGTGACCACTGCAAACATTCAGTGTGATATCACTCCACACAGTCACTCACAGTGACCACTGCAAACATTCAGTGTGATATCACTCCACACAGTCACTCACAGTGACCACTGCAAACATTCAGTGTGATATCACTCCACACAGTCACTCACAGTGACCACTGCAAACATTCAGTGTGATATCACTCCACACAGTCACTCACAGTGACCACTGCAAACATTCAGTGTGGTATCACTCCACACAGTCACTCACAGTGACCACTGCAAACATTCAGTGTGGTATCACTCTACACAGTCACTCACAGTGACCACTGCAAACATTCAGTGTGATATCACTCTACACAGTCACTCACAGTGACCACTGCAAACATTCAGTGTGGTATCACTCTACACAGTCACTCACAGTGACCACTGCAAACATTCAGTGTGATATCACTCCACACAGTCACTCACAGTGACCACTGCAAACATTCAGTGTGATATCACTCTACACAGTCACTCACAGTGACCACTGCAAACATTCAGTGTGGTATCACTCTACACAGTCACTCACAGTGACCACTGCAAACATTCAGTGTGATATCACTCCACACAGTCACTCACAGTGACCACTGCAAACATTCAGTGTGGTATCACTCTACACAGTCACTCACAGTGACCACTGCAAACATTCAGTGTGATATCACTCCACACAGTCACTCACAGTGACCACTGCAAACATTCAGTGTGGTATCACTCTACACAGTCACTCACAGTGACCACTGCAAACATTCAGTGTGATATCACTCCACACAGTCACTCACAGTGACCACTGCAAACATTCAGTGTGGTATCACTCACACAGTCACTCACAGTGACCACTGCAAACATTCAGTGTGATATCACTCCACACAGTCACTCACAGTGACCACTGCAAACATTCAGTGTGATATCACTCCACACAGTCACTCACAGTGACCACTGCAAACATTCAGTGTGATATCACTCTACACAGTCACTCACAGTGACCACTGCAAACATTCAGTGTGCACACAGTCACTCACAGTGACCACTGCAAACATTCAGTGTGATATCACTCCACACAGTCACTCACAGTGACCACTGCAAACATTCAGTGTGATATCAGTCACTCACAGTGACCACTGCAAACATAGTGTGGTATCACTCCACACAGTCACTCACAGTGACCACTGCAAACATTCAGTGTGGTATCACTCACTACACAGTCACTCCACAGTGACCACTGCAAACATTCAGTGTGGTATCACAGTGTGACCACTATCAGTGTGATATCACTCCACACAGTCACTCACAGTGACCACTGCAAACATTCAGTGTGATATCACTCTACACAGTCACTCACAGTGACCACTGCAAACATTCAGTGTGATATCACTCTACACAGTCACTCACAGTGACCACTGCAAACATTCAGTGTGATATCACTCCACACAGTCACTCACAGTGATCACTGCAAACATTCAGTGTGGTATCACTCTACACAGTCACGCACAGTGACCACTGCAAACACATGTTTTGGGGAGAAATAAAGAACAGCTGTCCCACAGAGTCATTTTGCATTGGCAGTAAATTGATACTATATTGTTAACCATTGCATTGAACCAGAGGGATTACAACATATTTAGTGAGCAATGGACCTGAGTATGATATGATATGAGGGGTCTGACCAGTGGCATGTGGTGACTTTTAGCAAGGCATGCAACAACTTTTAGATGACAGATAAAAACATGTTTTTTTTTTAATTTCTGTTTTTGTAGGAGTTTATGTTGACTCAGAAATGTCTTCATCTAGACAATGTGGGGAAGCTATAAAAAAGGCCAACAAGATGCTTGGATATATTGTGAAAAGTGCTGAACTTAAATCAAGGGAAGTAATGTTAAAACTTTACAATGCATTAGTAAGACCTCACCTAGAATATTGTGCTCAGTTCTGGTCAACTCACTATAAAAAAGATATTGCTGCTCTAGAAAGAGTGCAAAGAAGAGCAACCAGAATTATTCCAGGCTTAAAAGGCATGTCATATGCAGACAGGCTAAAAGAACTGAATCTGTTCAGTCTTGAACAAAGAAGACTACGTGGCAACCTAATTCAAGCATTCAAAATACTAAAAGGTATTGACAATGTTGACCCAAGGGACTTTTTTGACCTGAAAAAAGAAACAAGAACCAGGGGTCACAAATGGAGATTAGACAAAGGGGCATTCAGAACAGAAAATAGGAGGCACTTTTTTACAGAGAATTCTGATAGTCTGGAACCAGCTCCCAGTAATGTTGTTGAAGCTGACACACTGGGATCCACCAAGAAGTGAGGTGCACACTGAATTGCGTTGTCTAGGCAACCCAATACAACTTGGACCATTGCATGCTTTGACCAACAAAACAAGAAGACTGGCGAGGGTAAAGGATTATTTGCATACAGGGCTATCATATACTTAGAATACTTGTTGAGGAAAAGTTTGTTAGAAAGGTTATTGTATATTTACTACCATCAACAAAAAAACAAACAACATTTGTAAATAGGAAAGGAAATTGTTAACAGTTAATAACCTGAAAATAAAGTGTGAGCCAAACAACTTATTATTTGCTATGTTTGAAACAAATGTATCAGTTTACATTAAGTTTTTATGGCAACTGTACAAGGCAATAGTTGTAACAAGCAGAATACATACTGAGAGGTTGAGTTTCACTGGATCACAGGAATCTAGTGACCTTGGTTGACACTATACTGTTTTGCTGTCAGAAATCTTCAATTATTCCTACATTCTACAATGCTTATTATTCTTTTTTTATTTGTAATTGTTTTTTTTTTTTCTTCATTTAGGTGCATAAAACCACTTAAATATATTTATAAAAGGCTCTACAACACAAGAGTGCTGGTAATGGCCCCTTGCCTAATGCTGTTGCCTGCAGGATTTCTACAGATTTACAACTACTCTGGAACCCACATGCAGCAGAGAGGAGAAATTTGGACTCCATAGAGTTAATTGCTTTCTTTTTCTTTTTTTTCTCCTCTGTTTTGTGTGCTGTTACTAATTAAACAGGCCAGACCTGTGACAGTGATTGGCAGCGGTGGCAATGGGATTCACCTGCTGATACTACTAATAAAAGTGATATGACTTACACAGCAGTGGTTTCTAAACAGCTTTATCGCAACTAAAATGATCAAATGTAATCTTGTTTTTTTGTGTGTTTTTTTTTTGGAGAAGACAGAAATGATAATCTTACATAATAAAGAGATGTTATATGTACTGTAGCAGCTGCTAAAGGTAGGGGAATGTCTGTTACACAAGATGCAAGATGCAATACAAGTCCAAAATACTGCTGTGCGAGTGTGCAAGGCTGATATTCAATTGGGATTATTGTAAAAGCATCCATTATTTTTAAACTTGAAGGTATTCATATATTCAAAATAAAGTCATTTGAATTTACATTGTTTAGAAATGTTTCCAAATAATGTATCAACCAGGCTTTTGATGCTTTAAACGAAATTTATATAATAATATATATATGATATATATATATATATATATATATATATATATATATATATATATATATATATATATAATATAATATATATATTACACATGTTACAATGCCACTGTGGAGTGTCACTACATTTTGCTGCAGATCTCTGCGAGCCCATTAGCACTGGCAGGTTAGAGCTGGTGGGTAACTGGCAGGTAGAGCTGGTGGGTGTGTGGGGGCTGGATTTGCTCGGAAACCTGGAGGGCAGGTATGCTGAGTAAAAACGAAACTTGCTGTTTGTGTGTGTATATATACAGCCTCTTGTAGGACTACAGAAGCACTCAGCACAAGCACTAGTGCACACCTCCGAACTCAGAATCCTGCTACTGAGAGGCAAAAGCACAAGCACACGATGGCATTGAAGTCAGCTGCAGTTCTCCTCATAGCCGCCACACTCTGGTGCTACTCAGAAGGTAAGACAGCAACTGTATCGTTTTAATTGTTATTGGGGGAACAGAAAAAAGCATTAGCACTTTAGTTTTTTTTTTTTTACTTTTAATTGTGTATATATATATATATATATATATATATATATATATAATATATATATAATATATTTTTAAAACATTGAAAATAAACCTGCCTCAATAATATTTGGAGGAGTCTAGCCTTTGCACAGAGTATCTATCAAATATTTAATTAGGCAGCCTTCTGTCCCAGACTCTAAAGCATGCTCCAGGATAGGAGAACTATCTGGCCAGTGGAAGAGGATGCGCATCCTGTGCATTCTAATAAGAGGGGTTGATAGCTAATAATAATAATAATAATAATAATAATAATAATACTCTTTCAAATTTGCACTCATGAGACCGACAGTAGTGTGTGGGAGTGCAAGACAGATAAAATGCATTATCTTTTTAACACTTTAAATGTGAAAAGAGCAATATATTTATTCCTTTGAGCATCACTGCAGATCTCTCCGCACACACAGACTGGAAAATCTATTTTTGTGCCTGTGTTAAATGTTAACACTGCTGTTATGCCCTCAACTGCCTGGCTTCAGTTCAAGCTCACTGTGTCAGTAGAAGCCAATAGGATACCGCTGTTGGTTTCCTGTAAGAGTGCCCAGCTAGTCACCACTCTTACAGCTCTATGACACAGGAGTGACAATCTATGTACCAGAACACACAATATCTTACCGGAAGAGATGTAATACAATGGGAACTGGTATTCCCCTATGCAAAGGTCATAGAATTATGCAGACAGCCTATTAACTTTGGATCTATTGGGATGTACCCTGGTTTCATGCCAGTATTGGTTTTGTGTGTTACGAATATTATTCTCATTTTGAGACATGAACCCCCACCTCTATTCCCTTGAACATTTAATAGGACCCCCCTCCCTAAGTTGAGAACCGAGGAGCAAGAGCACACTGGGCCATATTCATAAAGGGTTCAAAGGACTGCCGCACAGTCAAATACGGTGTACACAAATACAGTGCATTACATGCTCATTCATTGTGCGGATGGGAAATGGGGAGTCTCTGTGTATTATTAACGGTTTGTCTTTTTCTTCCAGGGAACAATGATGGTGTTATTGACTGCTGCTTGTCGACCAGCAATGTCCCTATACCTTGGAAAATAGTGACATCGTACAGAGACCAGAGAGTTCAAGAGGGATGTGCTATCCCAGCCACTGTGTAAGCTAATTTCCCATCATAATAATAATAATAATAAGAAGAAGAAGAATAACAATAATGCATAGCCCCATCTATGCATTCTGGAGCATGACTTTATCCCTGGCTAAAGGAGCATCGCCTGGGCTCCAAAGCCATACACTTAGTCACACACTTAACAGAACCCAGGTTCACATTTAGGATTATGATCTGTTTCTTTTCTCACCAGCCCCGGTGATAAGTCCAGCTCCCAGAACATGATTTAATTTAACAGTAATCTTGCAAAGGGGCTTTTTAATTCACTGTAGACTTATCTTCCCTGTGAATGAACCGAATTCAGGAATCATGAATCATTAAACTGCCTTTCAGACAGGCTTTTACAGTTTACATTGCAGAATACTCTTGCAACATGAATACAAAGCACCCTAAGCGGATTACCCCAAGAAAGCAGCCTAATACATTCACTAATACAACACACTGGGGTGACAGAAGGCTTGCAGCTCAAGCTGCTTCTGAAACTATCCATTTCTCTTTGGTAAACTGACAAGATCAGCCACCCTAAGACCATGTTATAAAGCTGACACATTAAAAAAAAGCCTGCCACACTTTCACATGGGTCTTCGATGCTTTAGTACTTAGAAGATTAGAGTAAAGAACATGATGATGTCTCGCACATACTGAATTGTGCTAAAGTGGATGAGTGGACTGTATCTCACACATTCTTAAAGTGTTGACTCTTGACCCCTAATAGATTCAGGCCCAGTAACAATTTGATTGTGTCTTTTTGAAACAGGTTCATCACCACTAAGCAAATGGCTTTGTGTGCACCTCCAACAGCCAAATGGGTGAAAAAACTAAAATCCAAACTCGATAGAAAATCCAAGAAAACACCCAAGAAACCATCCAAGAAGCTATCCAAGAAAGGAAGCAGGTAAGACTTTATGTGAAGCACACCCATGAGCTTAAAACACAGGATATGAGGTGTTCATGTCAAAGCCTTTACTCCCATGTGTAATAAACTACTATTCTTTTGAAGGGAGAAAAATCCATGACAATGTTGAGAAATGGAGAAATAAAGCACCTGAGACTGTTTAAGAGCGCTTGGGTTGTATTACTTGGTTGCGCGCATGTTGTTATTTCTGTAAAATGAAGTTTTGTTTTTCCCCTTTCAAAAAATAGGAGTTGATTAAAGTCTAGAGTATACCCCATGTATCCCTTATAGACATTCATACTGTACATACATACATACATGCATGCATGCATGCATACATACATACATATACACTTGTGAAGGTTTTAAAATACAGGTTTAATTATTTAAACTAAACAAATCTACATTTTTGAGCATTTCAGATCCTCTTTCATGTAGGCTTGGTCGTCCTCCAGTCTGCCACACTTTTCATGAATGTTCTTCAGATCATAGCCTGCTATAGACCTCTTGTATTGCTTTTGAGTATAACCTGTTGGTGTTGTACAAATTAATCCATGGCCCATTTATAAAAGCTACTGATTGGCACATCTCATTTACTTTCACTGGAGAACTATTTAGGGTAAGTGACTTGTGCAGGATCACACAATGGGTGAGTAGGGATTTGAACCTGGGACCTCATAGTTACAAGCCCCTTTCTTTAACCTCCAGACACAGCCTTGTTAGGATAATTTTGACAATAAAGACATTATTTTTATGTCAATAAAGACATAGAAAGACAGAAAGCTCTTACACTTCATTTTTTTTTTTTTCCCCCACAGGAGGAGCCAGTGAAAAGATATTACAGCTGAGTACAACTTTCAAGGCTCCTGAGAGAAAACAAAAATACAAAAAGACTCCTGCTATGAACGTAGGCAACAGAGTACAAACAGTAAAATCCAGAAACCCATCTTCATCAATGCAAACCAAACCAGAAACTCATCTTCATCAATGCAAACCAAACCAGAAACTCATCTTCATCAATGCAAACCATGGGATCTCAACTCTCTTCATTCCCATGAACTCATACACTCGGGATCCTGCTCTTTGTGTAACAATCATATATATATAATATATATATATATATATATATATATATATATATATATATATATATATATATATATATAATATAATAATATATATATCAAAGTCAGTCTGTTTTCACTGTTCACTTTCAATCAATTTCAATAAATTGCCTGTTACATTACCTAACCCTAACCCTGATCTGGGAAACAGAGATACCTTACTTTCAAATTCTGTTAACTGTTGCCTACATTAAATTGGTTTATGACATGCTTCTTTTTTTGCTAAAAGTTATTTGTAATGTCAAATTTAAATTAATTCAGATTATGATTATGTGCACCTTAATTCAGGACACTGTACATTTGCAGCTGGTTTCACAGCATCAGCCTTGGGCTGCTTTACCTGAAATAGCATTAGTTAGTCCAAGATTACCGCTAATCTGGGTCTGTGAAACCAGCCTCTGGGGTCCAAACCTAGATTTTTTTCACAAGCCTAGATAATTTTCAGAGTTTAAAAAGTCTTTAGTTGAGTTATATAAGCTGAACCCACCCAAATATCCTGAGGCTACTTAGGATTTCTGGAATTGCTCAATGTTTTGGGTTGGTTTGTTTTTTGTATTTCATTTTGAATTTAATGAACTTTGTATTATTATGTTTTGTGTTTATCTGTAAATAATTTAATGTTGAAAATCTTGTTAATAAAAACTAATAAATATATATTAGATATATGTAAAAACTTTCTTGCTGCATTCTATCCACAACACTATTTTGTATACTATTTACACACGTGAAACTAAACTTAAATGTGTTTGAATGATTAAAGAAGAATCTGTTCACAATGAAAGTGCATGTGCATACATTCTAACATGTATATGACTCAGTTAGTATTTGGTTAATGTTTATATGATGTGCTAACTCTTTTAAAAACTTTCCACTGTATTTATTATGCAATATCTTTGTACTTTTACCATGCTTTTCCCTTGGTTATACAGTACTATGCACATAACATAGTTTACCCTGGTCTGTGCTTTACACTGCTTACCCACGCTTTACCAGGCTTGCACCGTGCTTTACACTGCTTACCCCCGCTTTACCAGGCTTGCACCGTGCTTTACACTGCTTACCCCCGCTTTACCAGGCTTGCACCGTGCTATACACTGCTTACCCCCGCTTTACCAGGCTTGCACCGTGCTATACACTGCTTACCCCCGCTTTACCAGGCTTGCACCGTGCTTTACACTGCTTACCCCTGCTTTACCAGGCTTGCACCGTGCTATACACTGCTTACCCCTGCTTTACCAGGCTTGCACCGTGCTATACACTGCTTACCCACGCTTTACCAGGCTTGCACTGTGCTTTACACTGCTTACCCCCGCTTTACCAGGCTTGCACCGTGCTATACACTGCTTACCCCTGCTTTACCAGGCTTGCATTGTGCTATACACTGCTTGCCCCGCTTTACCAGGCTTGCACCGTGCTATACACTGCTTACCCACGCTTTACCAGGCTTGCACTGTGCTATACACTGCTTACCCCCGCTTTACCAGGCTTGCACCGTGCTATACACTGCTTACCCACGCTTTACCAGGCTTGCACCGTGCTTTACACTGCTTACCCACGCTTTACCAGGCTTGCACCGTGCTATACACTGCTTACCCACGCTTTACCAGGCTTGCACCGTGCTTTACACTGCTTACCCACGCTTTACCAGGCTTGCACCGTGCTATACACTGCTTACCCCCGCTTTACCAGGCTTGCACCGTGCTATACACTGCTTACCCCCGCTTTACCAGGCTTGCACCGTGCTATACACTGCTTACCCCCGCTTTACCAGGCTTGCACCGTGCTTTACACTGCTTGCCCCCGCTTTACCAGGCTTGCACCGTGCTATACACTGCTTGCCCCCGCTTTACCAGGCTTGCACCGTGCTATACACTGCTTGCCCCCGCTTTACCAGGCTTGCACCGTGCTTTACACTGCTTGCCCCCGCTTTACCAGGCTTGCACCGTGCTATACACTGCTTACCCACGCTTTACCAGGCTTGCACCGTGCTATACACTGCTTACCCCCGCTTTACCAGGCTTGCACCGTGCTATACACTGCTTACCCCCGCTTTACCAGGCTTGCACCGTGCTTTACACTGCTTGCCCCCGCTTTACCAGGCTTGCACCGTGCTTTACACTGCTTACCCCCGCTTTACCAGGCTTGCACCGTGCTATACACTGCTTACCCCTGCTTTACCAGGCTTGCACCGTGCTATACACTGCTTGCCCCCGCTTTACCAGGCTTGCACCGTGCTATACACTGCTTGCCCCCGCTTTACCAGGCTTGCACCGTGCTTTACACTGCTTACCCCCGCTTTACCAGGCTTGCACCGTGCTATACACTGCTTGCCCCCGCTTTACCAGGCTTGCACCGTGCTATACACTGCTTGCCCCCGCTTTACCAGGCTTGCACCGTGCTTTACACTGCTTGCCCCCGCTTTACCAGGCTTGCACCGTGCTATACACTGCTTGCCCCCGCTTTACCAGGCTTGCACCGTGCTATACACTGCTTACCCCTGCTTTACCAGGCTTGCACTATGCTTTGTTATGCTTTGCTATGTTTTTACTTTGGGAAATGTTTAAATAGCACTAAATGGATATACAGTCCTGCTTGCTGAGTGGTCAGGCAGGGTTCTGATCCATTGAAACATCCACAACATATAACTTTACAGTGGGGAAGAACTGCTTGGATTCATGTCCCCAAACATTTTTTTAATGATTAATATCCATGCATTTACTACTCTGTCTTTATGAAAAAAGACTAACCAATCACAAAGAGATGGCCATTTCCTTTTTTGAGAAGTGGAATTTGTGATTCTGATGTGTAGTTTGTGATCGACCATTTGATCTCGGTTTGAGACCTTGAGTTTTGTAATGAATTTCATATATCAGTTAGGTTGTTTTTTCCCCCCTTGTCATTTAGAAGAGAGTGGGATTTTAGTAGGCCAACTGTGAATCCCCACAGTTAAGTTAGTAAAGCAACTGATCAGGAGACAGACAGACAGACGGGCACAGAGGGCCCAATTGTGATCACAGGACACAAAAGTTGTGAGCACCTGATTCTAAGTTGTTTTTCACCAAGATGTTTTTCGTTAATTGTAACACTTAGGCAAACGTACTGCTTATTGCAGATATGGTCAGCATGTATCCTCTATCTGGGGCTGAAGAGCTCAAGGTACTACCGACTGTGCATTATGTTGCCTTACCTCATTCTGTCAATCAAAGCTCGCTTGCTGTGTGTGTGGTCGTTGCTTCACATCCAGCCTCCACCCTGTTCCACTGATAGTGTGACTCGGTTCTCGTACGCTACAGTTGATCTCCGAGGCTAAAGGGGGAATGCTGTAAGAGCAGTGTTGTTGATGCACTGTGATTATGGATTCTGACCCCTGCTGGTCAGGTTAAAAGTTCTAATAACCAGAAATTCACACCCAGCCTGCATCTTGTTGCACTAAAGCAGGGATCTCCAACCCTGGTGCTGGGGAGCTACTGGGTCTTCTGGTTTTCATTTCAACAGGGCTCTCAGTTAATTAATTGCACCAAATTATTGGCTTCATTAGTCAAGACTAACAGGTTTTCCAGATCTTTAGAAATTGATGACATAGTGTGACAAAGTGCCTGCCCCGTGTGTATTTTCTGTATATGTTGCGTGTGGTGTGCATTGGTACATGGGTTATAAATGGGTCTGTGTTTCACGTGTGTTTAAAAATGTATAATTGTATTTAGGCACGGGATTGTACATCACTTCACATGCATTTAAAGTAGTTAATATGTGAGCACGAGGTTGCACATAATTAATTCACGTGCTGGGATTCAAGTGAATAATTAATTGGTAATTGAATCCCAGCACAACAGTATATATAGATGCACGTTTTACTCCCTCTGGGTTGTTGGGTGTTCGGTGAGTAAGGAACGGGGGGGGGGGGGGGGGGGGGGGGGAGAGGGAGGAGAGAGAGAGAGAGAGAGAGAGAGAGAGGAGAGAGAGAGAGAGAGAGGGAAGAGGAAGCGAGAGAGGAAGGATGCGGAGGGGGAGCTGAGAGGAGAGAAGAGAGACCGGAGGAGAGAGACGAGGGACTGACGAGAGAGGAAGATTGAGAGGAATGCGAGAGAGAGAGAGAGAGGAGGGAGAGAGAGAGAGCGAGAGAGAGGAGAGAGAGATGAGAGAGAGAGAGAGAGAGGGAGGAGAGAGACAGAGAGAGAGAGACAGAAAGAGAGAGATTAAGTGCGACGACTCTAGTTAATTATTAATTAACCATTAAACTTAATATCTAGATGAGAGAGAGAGAGAAGAGAGATGAGAGAGGGAGGAGAGGAGAGAGAGAGGGGGAGAGAGAGAGAGAGAGAGAGAGAGATCAAAATCAATATCAATATCAATTGCTATTGCTTGCTGGTGGGACCAGCACGATACTTGTTTGTTTAAACTCACCGTGTTTTGTTTATTAGTGTGTCGATCTGCTCACCGTGTTTGTTTAGTACAGTCCGTTTTGTTTGTCTGTTTATTTTGGTGTAAAGTGCCGTGTCCTGCCTTTTGTCTGTTTAAACCTTTTATTTGCAATAAACCGGCGCAAGCAAGCGTCTTCATCATTTCACCTCATCTGCCCTGTCTTTGTGTATTCATTTCCTGGTTCTGACGTCTCCACTCAGCCGTCTTTGTGACACATAGACACTTATAAAACCTGAGGATTTGGGGCTCTCCAGGACCAGGGTTGGAGACCCCTGCACGAATCAGCAACAGTAACCCTATCAGTTTAATACGGTAAACCAAACATGATTCTTGGTTTCAATATGAATTAGAAAAAACAACTGGCATGGCGCTCCTGGAAAGGCTGCAGCAGCAATCTCGAAACCAAATAAAACAGTAGAGGGTATTTATTTTACCAAAAGATCCCCTTGTTGGTAACGCTACGAGCTGGAAACATCTGGCTTAAGGCCAACATGTCCATTCAAATCAAATTAAAAGTTATTCATGGGTGCAGTAATTCAAAGTAATAAGATATATAGCATATCCTGCAAGGCTAAATTGAGAATACATGTGGTCAAAGCTGTTATCCTATGCTGGAACATGCAGTATCTTTATTTACACAACATGTGAAAAAAAGAAGCACAGATGCCAATACAATTAAGGTGTCTGTACTGAGTTTTAAATATTTGCTTCAGTATTAAGATTATGGTAAGAATGTGTAGGAAAGGAAGGAAACAGCAGTATCCTTAAATGGGGCCTTTTGTAAGCCTGGCAAAGACTTGACTTGGCAGTACTTGTGTTCTATAGACTTTCACACACTCAGCATGGAAACCCCCTCAAATGCCTAAACGGTTCCAGGATTCTATACAGAACACAGTAGCTGTAGTAGCATTGTCAGCAAAGGGGGTGGAAGAGGCCAGGGGGGGTACTCTAAATGTTAATTAATGTCTTCATCAGTAAACAATTCAAGTAAAAGCATTGCAGGGATTGAGTGCTGATGTGAATTTCCTTTTGCATAACTGGCTTCAGTAAATGTATTCATTGATTTTGGAAACAAGGCATATATTTGTCTCACCATTGCTGTGTTCTGTCAAATATCGATCTGCAATCAGCAGCTATGAGATCAATGTAACAGGGTAGAAGCTCATCACGAACCACAAAACTATGCAAAAGAGCTGGGCTCGTCTGCATCAGTGTTTTACTGCTTCAAACCTCATCTTATCTCATCGTCAGGGGATAGGATCCGTAACAGCAGTGTATTGCACAACACTGTCCCTTACATGAGAAATAAAGAATAAAGAACCGTCCTTTGGGTGAGACGTAAAACGAGGTCCTATTGTAAGTGACTCTGCAGCAGCAGTTGTGATGTATAGTTCACCCCCTAGTCTCAGTAAGCTGCTTTGATAAGTTGCTTTATCGTCTACTCAATTACTAATCGATAATACTGCACTGCATACTGTAATGTGCTTACCGGTATTTCTTTGCATCTTTTCTTCCATGAGGTACTTTTATTCGGTTCTGTGTCTTTTAAGCAGTTTGTGCCTTGAAGTGTGGTTAGGGAGAACTTGACTTTGTTTGTAATCAAACTGCACCAAGCAGTGAAGAAAGGTCAAGAAGCAATGTCTCAGTGTTGGAGTTTTGTACAGGAAAAGCTGGCCGTTCCTTAAAACAAGATATTCATTTTTTTTACCATTGCCCAAGTAGCTGGAGGGTGCATCACACTGGAGATTGGGGTACAAATTGAACTTTTTAGGTAGCTAAAATATTAGTTTTTGGTTTTGTTCTTTTGTTTTTCTCCACGGCTCTAGTCGGTTTGTTTTAGAATTTGGATGTTCTGCAAAATACAGTAGCTCTGCAGAAATGTCTATATAGTATTTTTATTTTTAAATTAAACTGAAATCATTTGTACAAATGAAACTATATAAATGTGAATGGTCACATGCCTTAAAAAACCAACGTACGCACTTTGCTTCATGCATTTCTGCAGTTGTGTCTTGATGTTGCACAGCTTTATTTTCTGTGATTTACATTAATTAACATGCCAAAAAAAATGCAGGTTCATCTTAATAGTATCAAAAAAAAAAAAAAAAAAAAAAAAAAAAAAAAAAAAACAGGGCTTTCAAAAACTCTACAAAAGCTTTTGGAAATTTTCCAGTGATTCGGGTCACCATTACAGTAATATGACACAAGCAACAAACAATTGGTGTTCCCATTACAGAGTGTAAAAAAAGGTTTATAGAACAATGTAAAGGCAGTGCTTAAGTGAAAGGGGATTTCCGTTTTTGACTAAATGAAACTGCAAATACAACGAGGTACTAAACAATGTATATGTTGCAAAAGTTTAACCACAGATACTTTCCTTCAAGAAAACACAACTAAAGTAAATGAGAGAATGTTGCCGCTGTGGGAGCAATGTGGCTTAAACCACACACCGATGGTTCTGATACAGAGGGTGACAGATGTATTAGAAACGTTAATCCATGTGCAAGCTGTCTGCTCCACAGTACGCTAGCCTGCTCGGGGGGCTTGGGGGGGGGGGGGGGGGGTCCCGGGGGGGGGGGGGAGGGGGGGGGGGGGGGGGGGGGGGGGGGAGCTTTGCTGGTCACTAGAGGCAGAGCGCATTATCAGGGGATTGGTGCGACAGAAAAACGAGAAAAAATGTGAATGCAGACTATAAATAGGGACTATTTGAACAATAACAGCCTCTGTGTAGTTATAACAAAGGTAAAAAGTCCATATTTACCAGGACAGTTAACTCTATAGATTGTTTTTAACTATGGGTGTAGCTGTGTGGCTCCACTTAATACAGTCAGCACTCGGATATACGACACTCAGATAACCGTATTAAGAATAAAATGAATCCCCATTATATGTGTAACAAATGAACGCAGTTACCCGTCACACGCGATTTCCGTCACCAGTTCTCTGATAAAAAGCCCGTCTCTTTAATGCTATAATACACTTGTCTAACCGTCACAGCCCGCGCTTTTGTTTTTTTTTTTTTTTTTCTGGAATGGCAAATCAGTCTTTATTGTGCTCTGCAGTTACACAGCACTTCTTCCAAAAACAATGACTATATTCTGTGATTGTGAATACTGACTTTGGATACGATTTTAATTCTGAAGACTGTGTTGTCATGTTTTAATATTTTGCAAAATTGCATGGTGTTTACGTTCTAAGCAGTTCTGTCCATGGGTAACATTTTGATTTATTTTTGCTGTTGGGTCGTTAACGGTGAATTTTACATACTGCTACAATACGCACCAGATTTAAAAGTATGTACAGTATTACAGTCCACGTGTCCAGTTGTAATGGTGGATTGATCATGTTGGAATTATTTTATTCTGCAGAGTTCCTCTTTCTGAGTTCTGAAGATTACTATTCCAGTGAGAATTTCTAGTGACTCAGCATTAGGAACTAGGAATACTAATGGGAATTTAAAATGCATGTATGCTGTATGTGATGAACTGTGCTGCTAAATGCACCTCTTCCCACAAATCATTAAACATATCAGAGCACGCCTTTAAAAACATTGCTTGTATTACTAACTGACATGCAGCATGTCATTAATAGTGAATTGGCTTCTGTTTTTGACCAAATGTGTTTGGTGCATGGTAGTACTCAAGAGGACTTAAAAAGTTACATTCAAAAAATCTAAGGTGCGCAGGAGATCTGGGATTTGCACTGTAAATTAAACCCAGCTCTGGGGTTGAAGCAGTTCATCCTGGCAGGTTTGAGCAGTTCAGCACAGCCATCAGCTATACAGATACTGTTGTGATCTGCACTGGCTTTTATTACACTGTACTGGTCTGTGCATCTGTTTGAGTAATACAAGAATTACAAAATCTTTTAAATTTCTATCGTTACACGTTCTTTTACATTGCATTTATTTTGAATAAGGGTGTGTGAGGACAGAGGCATTGTAAATTGCATGCTTTGTTACCACATGCAAATTACATGTGGATCGCCTCATGTTCTTGATTTGACATGGACCACATTTTATTTTTGGATAATTTTAGCAATGCATATGCTGTAGTATCTTCATGAAAGAGATCAATGACTTAAAGAAAAAAAAATCCACTGCACCTCCTATTTAGTGAACTCATAGTGAAACTTAGCTAGGTCTTATAAATAGCAAAGCCTTCAGCTTCAGCAACACAGAGCCCCGGTGAAAACAAGCAGGAATCAGAGACTGCCCTTGCCAAGAACAACACAAAGTGTCGATATGGCTCACAGCATCACTGCTCTCTTCCTCTGCACATTCCTGCTGTACTGCTGTTCCAAAGGTAGGCTTCTTCTTGTGATACTGGATGTTTGAACACAGCATACAATAACTGTCTTTAGTAGTACAGTATATTACAAACACTGAGAACAACTTTCAACAGAAATTGCACAATTCTTACAGCAAGATTTTCAACGCAAAAAATATTTAAAAAAACAACAAAATAATTATTTAGAGCATTTCAATTCTTAATAATTCCAGCTACAAAAATATGCACTAATAATGCATATACTGTATAATGTTGTTTATATATGTATATGTGTTGTTTTTGCATTGTAAAGCTGCAATTTGTCATAATACTAAAATATGTGATTCCTTTGAAACATTTTTTTTTAGTATATCCCTTCTCAAGGTAATATGAACTCTACAAATGGTTAGCAGAAAAACAGTTTAGTGTCCGTTGAATCATTTTTAGTTTCAGAGTTTATTTGTTTCCTCCATTGTTTCTTTCATTGATGTTTACATCTTAAATTTGCAGTGGTCTCCATTCTTGTTGGTTGTGAATTTTGTATTATGTGAATTTACGATGGCCATTCATTCATTGGGATATGCTGCCTGTTGTTACTTGGCAAAGCAATTTTAAAAGTATATTCTAAACTGTTATTTATGCTGAGAACCAGAATGTTTGGCCATGGAACAGTTGCATGTGTGATCGCTGTGCAATTACACTGCAAAACAAAGAGTTTGAAATAATAATAATAAAGTGCATTTTATTCATTTTGCAAAAAAATGTCTTTCTATGACACAGGCTTTCAAGATTGCACAGGTCAGCCCCAGCTGAAAGTCTTTCCATGTTCAACCAGGGTTATATAAACAGAAATACACATCTGAGAACAAGTTACTCAGGTTAGGGTCACAATGGCATGTCATACCCCAGTTCTTTTCAGAAAAACATGTAGGCAAAAAGTTTATTCGTGGAACACTTTTCAGTTTCTTTTGAAAGTGGGTGCTCCATTGTTGCCAATGTAAACCGACAGGCTTTATGCAAACGTACTAGAATCTTTGACCATTCATTATAATTGTATTTAATGCCATTTTATTTTTAAAAAAGTGCTTCTATCTGGTAACTTGGGAAAGAGTTTAGTACTCAAAATGAACCTGAGGAGCCTGGCTGACATTGTTATGAGAATCACAGCTATTGACTTTCTGTTGTTAGATTTGTATGGAAATATTTATTCAAGTAGATGTACATATAAGAGGCTGGTTATAAATAGATAGCAAACAGGCAGATTCTTCATGACAGTATAATCGTAAATCTCGAAAAACTACTTACTTCTAAATCTTTTGTAGTCATTTTTGTATTACTTTAGTATAAATACATGTTAATTTGGATTCATATGTTGTTTTTTTCTGACTTTATGTGAACGAAAAGACACACATTTGCCCGTTTTCCCATTGGAAATAGTGATATTTTGAAATATCACTGTCCTGGTCACAAAAGCAAAGTCTGTGGGGAATAATAGCCATTTTCTATACTTTTGAGGCATAAGCAATTAGGAAATAACACTTACTACCCAGGAACAAAAATCATGTTACATAGTTTAATGTAAACATATAGATTTTTATCACTTAAAAATGAGTACAGCAAGCGTTTTCCTTGTTGACGCACTGCCTGTTACTCTGCATTTAGGAACCTGGCAGCTGGTTTAGTTTGCTTCCACTATATGATTGAACACACACTGAAAAGAGCTGCACAGTTTATTTGAAATACCTTCAACGAAAAAGTAACCAGCTGCTTCAAAGATCGGAAAATGTTTCTGTTAAAGATTGCTCTGTGCAGTACTAGAAGGGGACATTTCGGGAGTCTGCTGCTGTTGTTACAGTTATGTATGTTTTTATTTTGTTTCATTATTCACTGATAGTGAAAATAGAATGTCTTCAAAAGGTGGACATAAAAAATGAAATATACTACAATTTAGCAAGTACTGTTTTTCAGGCAAGCCTGTAAATGTTAAGGAACATTTGTTGTGTACTAGCAGTTAAACTGAACAAGTCATTTATGTACTTCACTTTGCTAAATCTATTTTTATTTTGGGTTTATTTGACCTTCCTGGTGCTCATATTAGTAGCCACTTGACCATATGCTATGCTGTCATCTCTCATCCTCCTAACAGACCAGCTGTGCCTTGCCTCCCATTGCTCAACACTGTTTATTTAGTAAGAGCTCAGACACTCAAAAGACATTTTATTTGGTATATCAGGGCTTCTTCAGAATCCGTATACTTGCATACAGTTATTGGCAATATTGCTCCAAATACCCTTACAGTACATTAAAAAACAAATGACATTGAATCTACACTTTCCACTATAAAACAATATGTAACTCAGAGGATATGTTGCCACCATAAAAACACATACATTATGGGTCTATTGTGTATTATAAGGATAACCCTGCATTCATAACGTCACCTACAGTTTCTACACACAAACCATATAGGGTCAAACAGACAAAGAGTGATCAGACATAATGTTTATAATGCACAGCTAAGCTGAGATGGTCAAAGCATGTAAAGCAAGGGGAAGTGTGTGAAGTGACCACCTGTGTTGTTAGGGTTCTTTGACCTCATTCAATCAGAACTGGAATTGAACACTGTGCTGTTACTGTGATATTTCAATTTTCATTTGTAACTTTTATTGGTACAGGGCATCCATTGTTTGCTAATATTATGTTTCTGAAGCATTCATTCTCAGTCCGAAATAAAGAAGTAAAAACTATTACTTTTCAGTGGGGAATTTTCCCATGAAAAGTTTAACAAAGTTCAGTAGTAATAAAATTGAAACTAGTTGCTGCTTCAGAATCGGCAAACAAAGGCTGCTATTCATGCGTACACCCACACACCAGCACTATAGAAAATGTTAAGTTCAATGAATAAGTGCATATTATATTAGGAAGGGGAGGATCTGTTGATATTTCTGGGATGTAATGTACTGTATAAGCCATTCATGCAAGCTAGCAAGGAGAACAGTGTTGGGTTACACTTTAGATTGTGTCTCTCATTAATGTGTATTTACATAGTAGTTACATAGTAAATGCATGTGCACCTACACATAATTACAATGTTTAATATAGTGGCTGCTGCATGGACTAGCAGCTTTACAGTATTGTCAAATGCAAAGCTCTACCTGAAATGCATCTTGACATTTTTAAACATGCCAAGGTGCAAGGGGGTCAGAAGTTAGGATTATGACTACAGACATTAATAATGGGGAGTACATGCTCACTTTGAAGATAAGTATATTACATGTGGATTTAGTAATAATGATAATAACAAGACTGTAATTCCATCAAAGGGTCATCAAACACAATAACTCAATTGGAGTTGTTCCAATTCTGGTGTCCCCAGCTATCCTAAATTAAACAGGGTGTACTTTTACTATTTTGCTCCCCAACAAATTCCTCCATCTTTTCCTCTGGAGTTTGTTGTAGCTTGTTGGAAACTTTTGTTTTAAAAATCTGACTTCAGAGAAATAAAGTGTCTTATAAAGCTCAGTTTGACACAGATATTTAGCAATAACAACACTAGCAAGCAGTGCAGTTTATGAAAATGAAAAGCTCACAAGATGATTATTATGATTATTAACATTACTCTTGAGGAATGATGCTGGACCCACTGCTGAAGAGGAGAAATCAACAGAAACAGACGACATATGGATCAGCCCCTATAGTGCAATATTAACTGGTCAGTGATCTCTCCCGCTTTCCCCCCAGCAGCCTATGGAGACAGCAACTTGGTTGTGGACTGCTGCCTGCGAGTGAGCAAGTCCCCAATCCCAATTAAAATAGTGAACAGCTACAAGGAACAAGGCCAGCAGGATGGGTGTGACCTCGCAGCAGTGGTGTAAGTGTTCCTTTCAGACACTGTTTATCACTATTTCCTGCTTTAGCATCTTTGTAGAAAGCCCTAAAGTCAATCAAGTCTATTTCACTGATCGCAACCCTGGTTCTCAACACTGGCACAATTAAACTCTTGACACAGCCCTCTTCCTGCCATAGTTACTATGTGTTAAACAGCAAACGTTGATCAACTGGTAGTTGAATTACTGTCGGGGTCCAGCAGGTATTATATTTTTTACCATGTTTCAGCATAAATAAAAAGTAAAGAGTTCAGATAATGCTGTTTGGTTTTGAGTAGTTTTGATGGTTTTGTTTTTCTGTTTTGAACTAATTTTGAGCACCTCTAGCCACAATGTCATTGCTGGAGTCTTTTTAATGCCAGAAGTGGCTTCCATCAGACTCCAACCACTCCCCCTAAATTGTACCCAGCAAATACCCCTCTCTATCCAATTGGCTGTTTATCCTGAAAGCATCCATTGATAGTTTTCATCCTCCACCTCCTCAGCTTCCAGTCAGCCTCCCCAGTCTATCCCCCAGACTACCCCCCTCCTGGGGAGGTGGGGATAGGTCCTTTTCAATGTACCTCCTCCAAGGTACATGACCATCTACAGAGCATACAAGTGAGCGTGTCGTTTGCTGGACTGGCTGGTGTCCTTACTCTGAAATCAGCAGTGACACTGTGATGGCTTTGGTTCCCCAGGTTTACCACAAAGGGAAACAGGAAGCTCTGCGCCCCACCTAGAGAGCCTTGGGTGAACAGTCTGATTGCCAAGATTGTCAAGAGGAGACAACTGTGTCGGAACCATAAACTGAAGGTAAGTTGAGCATTTCACTGTGTGTTCACAGGAGCATTTGTGATGTAAATACAGTGTTTTCCTATATGTGATTTAGAGAGTGGGGGGATGCCCAAGTAAATAAAACGCGATCAGTGGACTGAAGAAATCACCCGTGCAATAGGTTTGTGCTTATTGCACAAAAATACATTCAATTACAGATTTTATAAATGGCACAAAAGCAGAGTTTGGTAGCACAGGATTGTAATGGCTCCGGTTCCTCTTCAATACATCCATTTTGCAACATTTCAGATTATGTTAGCTGCTGACACAGGCAAGGATTGCTTTACAAGGAACTGTGTAGATCAAGTGTTATCTCATTCCAGTTTCTCCCAAGTAGGGGACGCTTCTTGCAATGTTACATGCACATCCATGCAATTAGTGCGGCAGAGCTGATAGAAACAGCAGAGAACGCAACAAGGGGACCAACGAATAAACACGGATAGAGAAACTACTGGGATTTATTTATTTATGTATTTATTTATTTCATTTTCAGAACCGGATGTGCCTCAACTTTGCTTGAAGAAGCATGTTTATATGTATCTAACATGTGGAAGATGGCAGAAGTTCAAAGGGATTTGAAGTCTGGCAAAAACTTTCAGTGTCTTGGATACCGGAATAACAACTCAAAAAACAGAATTGATGCACTGTGCTTTTTTCCAACAGGGACTGTGTGTTTCATATGCTTACATGAGAACAGAAAATCAGTGGCTTTTTATTTAAAGTTCTCTTTTCTTAGCTTAACCAGTATTCTTAGAAGGCAGCTTCCTAAAGTGTGATTTTTGTTCAAAATTAATAAATGGCTGTACTTTTTAAAGATTTTGTAGTTATATGCTAAAATCCAAACAAGTGAGACTTATGACCACTGTTTTGTAAAGGGCTGACCCTTATAAAAGTCTACCCCTGTAAATTTGCATGGTAATGTGCAGTTTTCCAATGCTTTGTCCATGGTTATACTTTGCATGTACAATAGTTTAGAATGTTTGTAAGTCTTTATGAATGTCAGTCTTGAAACTTTGTCTACAGCACTAGGAAATGTCAGTAGCACTTTGCATGGCATGAACACCCATGTAATTACATTGTTATAATTGGGTGATTACCAATTATTTCTGCTCTTAGTGACTACTGAGTGATAACATGGAAATAGTCTTGGAAAAAATATCTTGTTAGCTGATGTAATAACATGGTAACCCTGTGGTCATTCCCATGTAAGCACACTTACCCACCAGTAGTCACCCTTTAAGACCAGAAAACATGATTAGTTACCATGTTATTTCTGTGTTATTACATAGGTATGTATGCCCTGTAATCGAAAGTGCTACTGAACTACCATTCGATTTGCCAAGTCAAGTAGGTCCATCCCAGCTCTTCTGGCCCATTGGTTCTCTCCAGCGATCTGAGCTGAGGATCAGTGATAGAGATTTGTGTTTATGTCTTATAGAAATGCAATGATATCTCTAAAGCATGTCATCCTGCTTCCCAAATCACCGGGTATTTAGATATAGAAAAACAGGTCCTGCAATGAAGAAGTGAATTGACCAGCAGCAGATGTAGCAGTTTCCCAAAAACCCCAGCATTACTGGAGGAAGATCGCTTTGCCATGCTTTTACATGACCCATTTTATAAAGTAATTTAGGTTAACATTTACTCAGTGGCTCCTGTGCAAAGTCTTTCACTATTATGATAAAGTTATATACAAAATAAATAACTAGGATTAGGCTGCCATTTAATGTTGCTGTAAACTTTTTTTATAGGGATGTGTAGTATTTTGGTACAAAAAACTTTTGGTACATAAAATCATATATTGTACAGTACTGATCAAAATAGGAAATTACTATCCAGAGGAAACATCTGCAACAAACCCTTTGCACTGCCCACAAGGAACTCAGTTGGAGACGTAGCAATTCATTGCGCTAGAGTAATGCTGATTGCAGTTGAGTTCACCACAGTATTAAGGTAGACAGAACACTATCATATCCACCAAGTGTGAGCTATTGAACTAAATGTTAACAGAGTCTGTCTTCATTGTGTATGCAACAGCATTAATTAAAAGGGTGACTGGAGAATTAAAATCTACAAACAGACATGGGAGCTGGACATCTTTAGAAACTTCTTGTTGAAATTGTACACACACCGCTGTATTTCTCACATTGAATTGAATGACTATGTACAATGAATGTCTTTCTGTGTTTTTTGTGATGTACTGTACATAGGATTCTGTTTTAAAGCATATCCCATTTGTTTCAAATGCATCTCCGTCAAGTTTGCTCTTTTAGAGGGTGAATGCTGTGTAGCTTTGCATTGCACAAACCAGCACGAGTAAAGCAAAGCCAGCAAGTACAGCCAAGTTCCTCAATTATTTTTGCTTGGCGCTCATTTTATCAGTACTGCAACACTATGAACATAATACCAGTGCTACACCATACATTTTAAAGCTATTGAAAACAGTATTTAAGCTTACAGCAAAATATTTTTAAAGTTTTTGTTTTTTAATAATTTCATTGTTCCTATGCATTTTTATACTGGCCTGAATCCTTCTTTTTTATTTGATATACTTTTAATAAAAATATTACTTTGAAAAATGTTTTGGTTCATTGTGGTCATTTATCACATGCAGTCTCAGTAAATTCCACTGAGGTTTCCCATGAGTGGGACTGTGAAGTATTGGTTCGATTGGGGAAACTGAATGGGCTCAATTCCCATCTCTGTGAATGAATGACTGAAATCCACACTGACAGTCTGCGTCACAGTGGACAGTGGAGTCACGGCTACACTTACAAAAAGGGGTCTTTGTGGTGTGGGGTAACGGGGTCCAAAGACCACAAAATCAAAGTTGCACCATAACAGAAAATATTACCTTTTAGTTCATAACATTTTTATTTATATAAAACTTTTTTTTTTTTTTTTTTTTTTTTTTTTTTTTGGTCAGACTATATATCTCCACAAAACCCTTTTGGGAAACAACAAAACTATTGTTTTTATGTAATAATAATAATAATAATAATAATAATAATAATAATAATAATAATATAATAGAAAACCCCACGGCCCACTAGCTACACCTTTAACATGCCACAGACTTTTCTAGCTATTAGAAAACAGTTGGTTTTACTCTGAAACTAGCCTGTTTTCCAATCCAGTAGCCCCTCACTTTGCATTTGATTTTCTAATTCAGGACATCCTGGTTACTTTTTAAAACTCAGAAGAGTCACTTATCAGTGTAACTTGGGGAGGAGGGGGCTGTTACTTCAAATAGCTTTGAGATTTGATACTGGACTGACTGTGTTTCGTTATTTAACTTTATATGCTACAATAGTAGAGTTAAGACTGCAGGTCTCAGAAAAGTCTTCTAGATCTTTTAGACTGCAGTTTCAATCCCAGTTCTTATTTAATTAGTGGTGTGCTATTCTCCACTCTGTCCTTCAGGGAACACATATTGTATTTCAAGCCCCATAAGTTACATGACAGCTCGACTGGATAATATTATTACCCAATGTATTGTTGTTGTTTAGATTAACATTTTATAGAATCAATATACAAATTAAAATAGAGCTCTTAAACGTCCGTTAACCTGCCCCCTACAACACTCTGCCCCCTGTAACACTGCACCTGCAACACTCTGCCATCTGCAACACTTTGCCCCCTGCAACACTCTTCCCCTGCATCACTCTGCCCCCTGCAACACTCTTCCCCTGCATCACTCTGCCCCCTGCAACACTCTGCCCCTGCAACACTCTTCCCCTGCATCACTCTGCCCCCTGCAACACTCTGCCCCTGCAACACTCTGCCCCTGCAACACTCTTCCCCTGCATCACTCTGCCCCCTGCAACACTCTTCCCCTGCATCATTCTGCCCCCTGCAACACTTTGCCCCTGCAACACTCTTCCCCTGCATCACTCTGCCCCCTGCAACACTCTTCCCCTGCATCACTCTGCCCCCTGCAACACTCTGCCCCTGATACAATCTGCCCCTGCAATACTCTTCCCCTGCATCACTCTGCCCCCTGCAACACTCTGACCCTTGCAACACTCTGCCCCTGATACAATCTGCCCCTGCAATACTCTGTCCGTGTAGCATGCTGCCCCTGCAACACTCTGCCACCTGCAACACTCTGCCCCTGCAACACCCTGCCCCCTGCAATACTCTGCCCCTGAAACACTCTGCCCCCTGCAACACTCTGTCCCCTCTCCAACACTCTGTCCCCTCTCCAACACCCTGCCCCCTGAAACACTCTGCCCCTGAAACACTCTTGTCTCTAATAGATATACTCTGTCATCACTAATTAAGAATTGAATTGGATTCAATATTACGTAGCTATAGCTGATGATATGTTTATTTATATGAGTGTTTAACTGTTACTTAATTGAAGTTGATTTAATGCATAAATGAATGTTCTGGTGTGTACAATTACTGATAACACTATGAAACACAATTTTTTTTCCTGGGTAGTAAGCGTTCTTTCCTAATTGCTTATGCCTCAAAAGTATAGAAAATGGCTATTATTCCCCACAAACTTTGCTTTTGTGACCAGGACAGTGATATTTCAAAATATCACTATTTCCAATGGGAAAACGGGCAAATGTGTGTCTTTTCGTTCACATAAAGTCAGAAAAAAACAGCACATGAATCCAAATTAACATGTATTTATACTAATGTAATACAAACATGACTACAAAAGATTTAGAAGTGAGTAGTTTTTCGAGATTTACGTTTATACTGTAAATACAGTATAATCGTAAATCTCAAAACACTACTACTTGAAGTTGATTAATGCATAAATGAATGTTCTTGTGTGTATAATTACTGATGTGTATTGTTCATATATTTGGTGACCATGAACGTGCAAGACTATATAAGAGCAAGGCATTCAAATAGAGATTATTTAACCTATAAGGAAAATAAGTGTTTGCTAAAATTTAGATTAGGTTTCCTTCAAAACTTGACATTTGAACCCTCTATAGTGAATGGATGTACATGCCGTGGACAATGTGTGGAATGAGTTTGTTAGCTACAATCATAAAGGATAAATCTCACCGGGGCTTTGTTAAATCAATTCTAAATGTTCAACATATCCATTTGCAATCATAATAGAAACTTGTCTTAGCTACCTGACAATTGTGCTACAGGTACCTGGCATTTTGTGCCATTGTATTCCCACAGTGCATTGCAACAAACATACAGAAGGCTCCAAAGATTTGTATTTTGCTGTAACTGTGTGGGGTCTAATGGTTTTCAATAGGCCGTTCTTCAATATGGGTCATGCTGTTATTTTCACTGCAGTGCATTATTTCATATTGCTTGCAATAAAACACTGAGAACAGTACATTCAGACTTATATGAAGAGTTATTAAATACCGGTGAGGAAAGATGTTTATCTTAGTGTTTTTTTTTTTTTAAATTATTTTCAGTTGGTAATTTAGTTGATTCAAAACATGTCTGATCCAGTCATCCAGATCATAATTCATTTGCAGTGGAATCTTACTCATAGCAGCTGTATCTCATCAAGCTAAAGATTACATTAACCTTCTTCTAGAAGTGCCTTCTCACCAATCGTTGCTTTCCCCATGACGCGCATGTTTTCATTGCTGACTGTTCCTTCATGAGCAGATCTGAAGCCTTAAACTATGCACTAAATAGTCTGAAAAAATAACACTACAAAAAAATAAAAAAACATCCAAACTTCCTCATTGACTTTAATGTCTGCTGTAGTAAACAGATTGTCTCATTGTTTTTCTGCTACACCGCATCAGTATAAGTTCTGTATATCTTTGTGGCTTGCATAAGTTTAATGAGGTTTATTTGACAGCTCAGCATATTTCAGTATAAGCTGATGCAGTGATCCTGTCAGACCATTCCCAAGCTCATTCAGATGCCCATAAAGCAATAATGCTTTGGTAATCTTAGGGGACCCAGGGTAAACCAGGAGAACGTGCCCCACACCAGGGCAATGTCAAATCCAATCAGGATAGACACATGCTAATAGAGGCCAGGCAGTATGTCATTCATGGTCATCAGTGCTGTGTGAACTTCTCATTCACAAGTTCTGTACATTTTGTATTTTCTTCAACTCTTAAAAATACTTACCACAGTAATTTTGCACAGAATTTTTGCACTTTGCCCATGGTTATACTATGCATTTATCATGCTTACAATGCTTTACAATGTTTCCCTATATTTTACCATGCTTTTACTATTCTTTATTTTACACATTGCTGTGCTATTACCATGGGAACTTAGTACTTTTATAAGGGAATACATTCATACTGGCTGCATGTTAGATTGTGTGTGCACATATGTGTGTGTGTATGTTGGGGGGGGGGGGGTTGATTTAATGCTGTAAACCCTCATACTTGTGTGGTTAGGTCAATGCTGTAAACCCTCTTACTTGCATGGTTAGGTCAATGCTGTAAACCCTCATACTTGTGTGGTTAGGTCAATGCTGTAAACCCTCACACTTCCGTGGTTAGGTCAATGCTGTAAACTCTCACACTTCTGTGGTTAGGTCAATGCTGTAAACTCTCACACTTCTGTGGTTAGGTCAATGCTGTAAACCCTCATATTTGTGTGGTTAGGTCAATGCTGTAAACCCTCATACTTGTGTGGTTAGGTCAATGCTGTAAACCCTCACACTTCCGTGGTTAGGTCAATGCTGTAAACTCTCACACTTCTGTGGTTAGGTCAATGCTGTAAACCCTCATATTTGTGTGGTTAGGTCAATGCTGTAAACCCTCATACTTGTGTGGTTTGGTCAATGCTGTAAACCCTCACACTTCCGTGGTTAGGTCAGTGCTGTAAACCCTCACACTTCCGTGGTTAGGTCAATGCTGTAAACCCTCATATTTGTGTGGTTAGGTCAATGCTGTAAACCCTCATACTTGTGTGGTTTGGTCAATGCTGTAAACCCTCACACTTCCGTGGTTAGGTCAGTGCTGTAAACCCTCACACTTCCGTGGTTAGGTCAATGCTGTAAACTCTCACACTTCCGTGGTTAGGTCAATGCTGTAAACCCTCATACTTGCATGGTTAGGTCAATGCTGTAAACCCTCATACTTGCATGGTTAGGTCAATGCTGTAAACCCTCATACTTGCATGGTTAGGTCAATGCTGTATTTTGTTTGTTCATTCAGTTTGTTAAAAGCACTGCAAAGGCAATAAGAAACAAATGCAAATAACCGCCTGCAAACCATGAATGCTGACCGCCAAAAAACACAGAGTAAACACAGGCTTTTAATTAGATACAGCGTCACCTTTCAGGAGACATTACAAGTATGTTGTGGCCTCATTACCCAGCATCCCAGCAGGGCCTGAAGGGGAGAGTAGTTAAAAGTAAACCAAGAATACTGGGTTTCTATTTGGCATGTTTTTTAAATGAATATAATGGAAACTTGAAACTTGAATCCATCCATTAGGACGATGTGTTACTACACAGATAAGTGAAGGTAACTAAAATATTGAACACACACATTCCACTAAATCTTACCGACTATGTTTTGCCGTAACTTTTTTGATTGTGCTTTGAAGAAATGTCAAATCTGTGCTGAAGTAATGCAGTCGACATTGAAAATGCGCAAGTCAGTTCCTATACTTTCAAAAATAGCTTAAAACCCTAAACATGAAATTGTTTTTCCTTTTTTCCAGAACTCAAACGCCTAGAAGCACCTTCTCACCAATCGTTACTTTCCCCATGACGTGCATGTTCATGACGATCTGAAGCCTTAAACTATGTACCAAGAAGTCTGAAAATATAACACTATAATAAAAATCAAATGCATGTTTACGATAATGTGCAGGCCTTTGTGAGATCTACAAAGTGATGGTAATACATACCAGCAGTAACATTTACAGGATTTTGGTTGTTGGTTACAACAACCATACAGTAAATTAAAATAAAATTAATATCATACTTATCAGCCTGGAATCAGCTTCCCTGTTTATAAGGCAAGCATTGTATAAATGTTAATTAATTTGACATGCTTTATTTTGTTAAAAGAAGGTATGATTAACTGTAACCTAGCAACCACCAATGTGCAGGTGGGCGGAAGTTGGTGAGAAAGACGGTTTCAGGGAAGAGGCTCCAAAGGAAGAAGGAGCAAGTGCTAAAGTATACCAGCAAAAAAATCAAAGGGTACAGCACGCAAAAAACACCTTTAGTGTAATCAGAAAATAAAAAACATTCAAACTCTTCTCATGACGTGCTAGTCAGTGTTTATAACATGGTTCGCTTATATTCTTGGCTAATAGTCACATAAAAATCAATGAAAACATCGTAGTTTCCAATACACATCATCATTATATGTTACAGTTACATGGCCTTTTCAACAAATCCTATCATTTAGTTTTGAAAGAACCTCTGCGTTGTCTTCAGTTCATTCCAATCATGTGCAAAAGCATGATGGTGTGTCTCCGTTTTATCTTAAATAGTGGGTCATTTCATAGGAATTTAATGAATATGTACTGACTGCTACTATAACATAGTTTGTAAGATATTCTGGTCCTTTTCATTAATATCTATTTGAATTGATACCAGTGTAACATACATCTTTCATTAAATCCCAACCAACCCCACGTCCCTGCCTGGCATGAAGGATACTTCATGTACAAATGTGAATCTTTGATTGAACATTTGATCTCAGCTGCTCAAAACAGTATGAACTGAAACAGCAACAAAGCACAAGTTTGCTTCCCTGACCTTATCTGTGACAGACAGCATCAAATAACAAACAGATCAGTCAGGGTTCTATTACTTTACCATTCCACACAGACAGTATGTCAAAAAAAGCATGCCTGTACTGCTGAACAGCTTATCATTAACCTGTCTTACACAGCAATCAATGTGTAACAAATCCCAACACAAACTCATGCATGTCAGAGTTAAATACTTTACAAGTAGCGTACAAAAACATTCACACCAGAAACTGAACCCGTTAGGTGACACACACACACAACTTCCTAAACAATTACAAATGCGAGCTGTGAAACAGCTTGAGAATACTGTATGTGAGACCATGCCCAAAATACACACAACAAAACTGCAATAACTGCTGTAAATATTATCTGTATTGCCATCAGCTTGTACAGCTCACAATTTTCATTATGAAGGACTCACACTTAATGATAAAAGTTGGTAAGTGTTTATTATTATTATTATTATTATTATTATTATTATTATTATTATTATTATTATTATTATTATTATTATTATTATTATATTTTTGGTAAATGGGAACTGGTACATTTTCTTCATTAGTAACTTTGAAAATATCTTTTAAAAAAATCTAATACATGAGAGTTGGAGATGACTTGAGGGAGTCTTTAACCCCTTCAGCACACAGAAGGCTGACCTATGAAGATTCTAACAAACAGAAACCAATGCATTCCATCTCAGTGTAAAGCTGAGCATGGTTGTGGGGCAGCATGGTTAATACAGGGTATCACTCTACATTAAGTGGCTCTGAATACTGTGCATTTATATTGCAGTTACTTAGTAAATTGGAAGATGATCCTTGCCATTGTATATTAAGCAATGTAAATCCCCAAGTCATATGGTAAAATAATCTCTTACACCCATTTAAACCATTTCAATGCAGGACAGGTCAGGTATGTCAGTGTGAGGTGACTGTAACGGCAGTGCATCAGGCAAAACCGACTGTTAGATACGAATGCACGTGCTGAAATCCTGAAGAAGTGGAGCCTGCATCTGGACATGGCACAGTGCCCGGCTGTGCTGGTAAATGTCAAGCTGCTGATTTCATAATATCAGAGCGCAAGGAAAGCCCCCGTCTTGTGTGTTTGGTTTCTTTACATAAACTCACAAAGGGCACAATGCCTTCATGCTAATATCTGAGTTGTAGTTTTAATGTAAAATGGAAACTTTCGTTTCACTGTATTCTGCAGATAAGAGCTGTAGTAAGCATGCAAGATTTTCTCCTTGGATGTTATCTACAAGGAAAATACATTCTTACTTATTGTAGTGTAAAGTTGAGCGCTTTTAATAGCTCTCCTTCACAGAGTTTCTCCAGAACAGTGGATGCAGAGCAGGTGTTCAGTTCCAGTCCTCCCTGGTGAAAAGATGTTACACGTCTCCTTTAATCAAGGCATCTGAATGATTAGTAGAGTAGCAATAAAACTGCTAGGTGGGTCTGGTACAATGCATTCAATAAGTCCTTCATTCTCCCACCCTTCACCAGGAATAGACTATGTCACCATAAAACCAGGCTATACAAGTTCAGTAGATCTCGTCTCGTTGCAATAGCAAAGATGGGGCTGCAGCCTAATCGATTACCAGTCTCCATTATTATATTATGTTCTTTGGGAAGTCTAGATAAGGCTCTCGAGCTTGTCTTTGCAATAACGAATCAGGGCTGCAGCCGGACCTTTTACCAATCTCTATTATTTCTGGTGGCTGCTTGTATTTGTTTGGTTTTTCAGCATCGATTTCTGCCAGCCTGCATTCTTAACTGGGTCTGACAGAGACCCATTTCAAACAAGTTTGAGCTCAGTCTACTGACAATGGGAACAGATGACTGATTTGGGTCTTGGTCCCAGTGGTAGGTCATTACAATGCTTTGGATCACATGTGATTCTATCATGTGTGTTTCTGTGGTATGTATACTTGAATGTGTTTTCACTCTGAAGGACAGAAGTATGCTACACATTCTGATACCCACCGGAAATCCAGATCTACAAAGAGCCCAGTTCTGGTCAATGATTAAGCCATTGCTTTTATATGGTCAGAGTCCAAGGAAAGTCCCCTTTCTGTGTGTTTTCTTTGTTTGCATAAACTCCCAATGGGCACAGTGCTTTCATCCTAAACGTAAATACTTGATATGAGGTTGAAATGGAAATGGAAACTTGGATTTCTCTGCAAATTAAAGGTAAAAGATTGGTAGGTCTGTACACCTTTCTCCTGTTGTGTAATCTATGAGGCAGAGCTTATCCATAAACAGGTTACCATAGTGAAACCCAGCCTGTGTCCTGCAGCAGAATGCACAGAAGGCTAAACTATGGAAGAATACAAAAAGAAAACAAGTATTGTAGCAATGCAAAAAAAATCTTTGCAGCAGTATCACACAACACTACCGTTACACTAACCTGCAGGTTTCCATCATTGTGGGACTACACCAGGAGGAACAGTGCAGTGCAATAAGATCCAGTTTCAGAAAGAAACTAGAACAAATGAACATCATAACAACGTACAGCTACAACAAGGGTGGAAACTACCTAGAATTATAAAACACAGCAAATACAACCAACCCCAATCAAACAACACTGCAAAAAAACAAAACAACAAAAAGAATGAACCCCTGAAATAGGAGAACAAATAGAAATAAAATCCCTAGATTTATAATCAGAAACCCCCCGGCCCAATAACTGAGGAAGTGTGTTTTTAAACTACTCAAAACTGGTGCCAGACTCTCTCAACAAGCTCTCCCTCTCCCACTCTTGAGAAGTGTTCTAGTCTGCACTTTCTGTTCCTCTACGTGTTCCTCTCTCTCTCGATTTCTCAGAGATTCTTTGGCATTTGCCACGGTTGAGGCTGGTATCTGTTGCCCTTAATGTGACACATTGCATTTAGCACTGGTGCTTCAGTATAGGCTACTGTATATTCTGCAGCTTCTCACTTTAGTGTCCTCTCCCTGGATGCCCCTTGTTACAACTCCCATAAGGTACTAAAATATCCCAAGTATGGAATCATTTACTGATTTTCTTAGAATTCTGTTTCCTCCTTGCTGCGATCCCACCCTCTCAGGAGAACTGATGGTCAGTGAACGTGCATTATTGATATATTTTCTGTTTCACAAGCAGAAGTGTGACTTATTCCTGTGGTTCCTCTACATGCTGCTCCCCCAATTCCTAAGGCATGCTACAATATGATAAATAATTATTACATTGGATATAAAAACCATGACATTACAGTATGTTGCTTCCACTGAACTAGGTGGTTCTGCATTCAAAACACTTTTACAGTACAAGCCTCAGTTTTGAATAGCTTTACCCTAACTTGCAGTTAACTACTTTAAGCTGAGTAAACCTGGCCCAGTGCAGTGATTCATCCCTTGTATTGGGCTCCAGCATTGTATCCAGTATACTGTATGTGTGCTCAGTTGTTCAAAACAGTGAAAGTGAGATTGAACTAATATAATGATTATAGATCTAATGTAAACATCAATCTCTCTTCCCTACTTTCACCTGAAGAAGAGACCTTGAGGTCTCGAAAGCTTGTGATTAATTATTATTTAGTACAATAACAGGTATCATATCTCCTTCTCTTTGTCTAGCAGTACCATATTGAAATTTATAGCACCTTGTAGACAATATTATCATAGCATCAAAGGGTATGCATACTTTGAATTAGCATTTCTTGAATTTTGCATAAAAAAAAAATGTTGAAATAAATAATTGTAGACATCTATTTCTTGAAACTTTTTTCATCAAACTTTTGCTACAAAAGACTTTTTCTAAAAATGTTTGTTTTTGAAAAAATTCTAGAAATTATAAATTTCCATTGGGGTATGTAAGCTTTTGACTACAACTGTAAACACCTCCTTGCAGTCCATTGTGAAACCGTATTCTCTTTGTCTCAACAATGCAAAGAGCACTTAACTTTCTTTTCTGTGCCAGAGTCTTCATTGTATCTAGTGAAGCCCGTTTATTTTCTTCTGCTTTTCTTCAATGTATTAACTGTTTAGGCTCCAGTGCTGCTTCTCTTCCTTCAGTGTCCAAAATGGCCACAGTCCAGTTCCAATGTGTTTAAAATATTTAAAAGGATAAAACACACAGATAAAACTCCTTATTGGGGTCTCCCTTTGGGTACACAAAACATATACATTCAACCCCTTATTGGGGACTCCCTTTGGGTATAAAAATAAATAAAACACACAGTGTAAAAAATATAATACATAGTGCAACTAAAACAGTAAACAATAAAAGCACCAGTGAATATTAAATTCAGACGCTGGTCATTTGTGACACTTATTTCAGTATCAACACATAACTCTTCAGAGGTTGTTTTTTATTGATTTGAACGGGTGTGATATTTACCTCCACTAGTGTGTAATGGATTTCCTCCTAGCGGCTGATGAGTTAATAATACTGCATTAGCATGAGACACGTACTTACCTCTCGATACAGAGCTGGCTCTTCAGTTGAATGGTGAGGCATTGGGTTTTGAACCGTATGGTTTGGAATGCATGTCCAGCCCTTGCCTTTCCATTCAATTCAATGGGCTGAGATTCATTACAAATGAGTCAATCAATTCAAAAGTAATTGTGTATAGTGTATACAAACACCCCAGAATGATGTGTCTTCCACCCTGATTGTTACTCGTTGCAACCTGCCCTCTTCGTTGTTAAAGACCAGAAGCTGTTTCAATACATTGCTGGGGGCGGATTGTCCAAATCAATCATCAAAGTTTAATTACTTCTACGTACTGCTCTGCTTAAACAAATGTAAATAAAAACATCTACTTCACTGAGCCCTGAGACGTTTCAGACGTGCCTACCAGGGTTTGCATGCGCCCTGTTGATCCTGAGAGTGTGCTGGAAGATGTGCCCTCGTCACCAGGGGCATTCACTAAGACACTCCTGCAAACCCAGATCAAACTGTTAGGAGACATTGGATGAAAGCCAACAAGTAGGAGGACATACTTTGTTTTTCCACCGGGGTAAATGATACATTTCCGCAATGGTTGTCAGGGGTTTATACCAATCAAGTATATATCTAATGCGCTTCTTATGAAGCTGCTAGAGTACTGTAGACACACTGTTTCTATCTAGTGGAGGCGCTTGTATTACATTATAGATATAGTACAGCCTACCCAGCTGTAGACTGTTTAAAAGCATATACTAACATATCAACACATGTGTTTCATCCTGTTTAGATAAAGAGTAAGCAGCTTCCGATGTCATTTTAATTCTCTTTTTTTACTTTCCTCTTACTATTTTATAGTGTTTTCAATCATTCTCAGTGTTTCTGGATGTTACTCCAATACTGAAGCATTCCAAGTTCTTCAAATCTGCCTTCACCTGACATAATTAATAACTCCATATTGGAACAGAACCCAGAACCACACAGACTCATTGCAAGCACTATTAAATAGTACAGGACATTTGAAGCAATATACAGAACTCTTTAATGTACAGTAGCCTACTGGCGTTTTCCGTTCAGTCAGGTAAAGAAAAATATTTACAGTGCGTGTGCCAACTGGAGGTGTTCAAATGAGCTGATCCATCTGGCTGAATGGAGGCTAACAATTCAGACTTGACAAGCTTCTCAAACTGTCTTGTCCATCATTAACTCAGTTGTCCCTCTTGTTGACACTTCACTGTACACTGCACTGATGACATGTGTTGGGGCTTGCTCCACTTGCACCCACTCTCATGCCTCTTTCGAATGCCTTTTCCCCCACTTCTGGTAGGCTGTTTGCAATAATACTGCTCCCACAGCTTTATAGTGCTTTGAGGGGCACGTGTCACATTGACTAGTGAAGAGTCTAGAAAGTGTACCCCCACCCCAGCGAGGTTTATATTGAAATCCCCTTTGTACAGCCCATCTCCTCTGATCCTCTGCCTATCTATATTCAGAAAGTGAACTCTCTGGCGGTTTGTACCCACTGGGAGGCTTCCGAGGCTGTTTGTTTGTGATTGTTTGTTTCTGGGTTTGAACCTTTATTGGTAAAATGATGACTAGGAGTGGAGAGCTTTGATAATATAGCCCTAAACATGTTCTATAAGTTTATAGGGTTCATTTTAAATATGTAGCTTTAAGAAAG
This sequence comes from Polyodon spathula, assembly GCF_017654505.1. Classification (NCBI taxonomy): domain Eukaryota; kingdom Metazoa; phylum Chordata; class Actinopteri; order Acipenseriformes; family Polyodontidae; genus Polyodon; species Polyodon spathula. Next base: position 2,720,894 of record NC_054534.1, read on the forward strand.
TTCTACAATACAGCATAACCAATTGTTAGATTAATGAAAGCACATTTAAACTGTGACAGTATTACCAAGCGATTGAAAAGATTGTGAAAAGAATTTAGAGAACTTTTTTTTTGAGAGCATTGAGAAGCATCTTTATATAGGTACAAAGGTCAGCGTTATCAACAGACAGCATTAGAGCCAGCAGACTAATTGTTCTGTAATTATCCTGTAAAGTCTGGGTCCCCGTTTCATTATCATATCATTGGTTTATTGTGTCTGAAAACGTAATTTATAAAAAAAGATATTTTACTTCAACATGAGCCCTCATATAAAGTTGTATACAATGTAGATATGTTACTTATTAACTGCTCATTGTGCTTGCATCTCATTTGTGGTCTACCTTTCATACATACTGGAGATACAGTATCAGGCTATAATTCCATCTTGGATTCCTGGTGACACTGTGCTCTTGTGAGTTATATATCTCAAGAAACTGCTTGATGGAATTACAGCTTTATTATGTACAGTGCAGTTGGGTGTACATTATTTAAAGAATCTTTACCGCTGGGCCAATCATAAACATCTTTCTCTTCCAGGAAAAGTCCCTCAGTTGTGCATAACTGTTTTATACAATTGCCAGAAGTGTGAACATCAACATTTGCATCTTTTCCAACATTTCTAAGTTTGGTCCATGGATTAAACTTTGCATAAGAATGCAAAATAATGTAATCATGAAGACAGTAATACAGTAAGAAATGAGATTCTGACAGGCAATGCCTGTATAAGCAGGCTGCTATGTTCTATGAAAAAAGCCTTATGAGTGTGTACAAATGTAACTGGCTTTTGATTTGGATTTTTGTCATGCATTTGGTTAACCGGAGCAAGCGCAGAATAATACCAATTGCTAACTTCCAGTCCTACCAACTCATGGGGTTTTTATGTGGGGCAGTAAGAACTTTATTACAAATCACAGCCCTGATAACAGTGTACCATAGTATTTTTGCAGTTTTCCCACATGTTCTCTAAGGTTACATTATGCATTTACCATAGTTTACCCTACTTTTCCATGTTTATTAATATGCTTTACAATACCTCACGATTCTTCACAATGTTTACCTATGCTTTACGGTGCTTTCGCTATGCTTTATTACACTTTGCTATACTTTTACTATGGGAAACTATAATTAGCGAGGGTCTATTTCAATTAGATTGAATCATTAAAAATCTGTTTTCAGTAGTTTTACAGACATAAACGCACTACAGAGGAGCACACCTGCACTGTTTAATGTTTGGTTTTCATAACCATGGTATGCAAATGTATATTATCTCAGTGGCAGCATTTAGTTAGATGCACCACTAAATTAAATTGAGCAGAACCCTGCACGCATTATTGAAGTGAACCGGGGCGTCTTTTCTGCATCTCCAGGTTGCAACACTCGCCCCTCTCCACTCTGCCCTCTCTCCAACACCACCCTAACCCAGTCAATTCAAAGGGAGAAGCAACACTCAGGTATGGTGGACTGCATGTAGGGGTGATTGACAGTTTGGACTGAGGGAGGGATCTAGACAGTTCTGGCCCAGGATCTTGCCTTCCGGGTCGCCAGGATCCACCCTCAACTGAGGCGAGAGACTGACGCTGTCATGGGTCAACCAACGGCAGGTGTTAGAACAATGCCCACCCCCCCCCACCCCCCCCAAAGGAAAGGAGGTGCCGCTGCAAAGGAGGAGGGGAGAGAGAACTTCAGGACATTTTGGGAGTAGGCAGCAAAAGTCCTTTTAAGCACTAGTTTAAGAAAAAGGCTAAACTACATTTTTCTCTGGGTTTGCAGTCAATCTTACAAAATGCTGTACTTCAATTAATATTTATCAAGACCAGAAATAGAATGCATTATTATTATTATTATTATTATTATTATTATTATTATTATTATTATTATTATTATTATTAATACATTCCTATAGATTTCTACAGAACAGCTAAGACATTATAAAAACAGCTGCGGCCGACAATTCCAAAAATTAATTAAGCGAACAAAAAATGTGGTTTCTGTGCTCAATGCAGAAATGTGATGAGTAATAGATTTCTGAAAAATCTGACTGTAAGTGCAATGACTAAAGCTGAATTAGCAACCAAGGGAACAGGACATGTGTAAATATCTGTGACGAGGACGAGTCTGGTCTGTTGTCTACTGTGCCAAATATTTTCCCATGGATATAAATTAAGAACATGAAGAAAGGGATTGTATTTGGCTGAACTTGCGTGGTGCTGGCAGCTCAAGTATCGTTGAGGTTTCCATGTGGTTTCTATTAGCTGTCAAGTACACACTGTTTGTTCACAAACTTCTTCCCGATTGCACAGTGCGGGGCTTTCCACTAGCAAATCCTTTATGGGAAGATGATCACGATTTGAGCAAAAGAAGGGTCAGGCGCAGCTGCAATGCTTGTACCGACCCTCGAAGGGAGGTCATGGTTCGCGCTTATTGAGGTTTTATTAGTGTTGTTACTGGAAACCAAACTATAAATCGTAAATTATATCAAGCGGCATTTTATGAATCGACCGCCTTACAACTAAGGCTTTTTTACACACACAGTCTGTCCTGTTGATGAAAATGAAAAGCCCCCTTCTCATATATCCCACCCCTGTGTTATACAGGATATGGTCACCAAACACAATGTTGGCATCTAAGGCCCACTAAATTGAATGCAGCTCACTTCTACCTCTCTGAAACACTGTCCGATATGCAGCTCTCAGTACTCCCTCTCTGAAACACTGTCTGATATGTAGCATGCAGCTCTCAGTGCTTCCTCTCTGAAACACTGTCCGTTATGCAGCATGCAGCTCTCAGTGCTCCCTCTCTGAAACACTGTCTGATATGCAGCATGCAGCTCTCAGTGCCCCCTCTCTGAAACACTGTCTGATATGCAGCATGCAGCTCTCAGTGCTCCCTCTCTGAAACACTGTCTGATATGCAGCATGCAGCTCTCAGTGCCCCCTCTCTGAAACACTGTCTGATATGCAGCATGCAGCTCTCAGTGCCCCCTCTCTGAAACACTGTCTGATATGCAGCATGCAGCTCTCAGTGCTCCCTCTCTGAAACACTGTCTGATATGCAGCATGCAGCTCTCAGTGCTTCATCTCTGAAACACTGTCTAATATGTAGCATGCAGCTCTCAGTGCCCCCTCTCTGAAACACTGTCTGATATGCAGCATGCAGCTCTCAGTGCTCCCTCTCTGAAACACTGTCTGATATGCAGCATGCAGCTCTCAGTGCTCCCTCTCTGAAACACTGTCTGATATGCAGCATGCAGCTCTCAGTGCTCCCTCTCTGAAACACTGTCTGATATGCAGCATGCAGCTCTCAGTGCTCCCTCTCTGAAACACTGTCTGATATGCAGCATGCAGCTCTCAGTGCTTCATCTCTGAAACACTGTCTAATATGTAGCATGCAGCTCTCAGTGCCCCCTCTCTGAAACACTGTCTGATATGCAGCATGCAGCTCTCAGTGCCCCCTCTCTGAAACACTGTCTGATATGCAGCATGCAGCTCTCAGTGCTCCCTCTCTGAAACACTGTCTGATATGCAGCATGCAGCTCTCAGTGCCCCCTCTCTGAAACACTGTCTGATATGCAGCATGCAGCTCTCAGTGCTCCCTCTCTGAAACACTGTCTGATATGCAGCATGCAGCTCTCAGTGCTCCCTCTCTGAAACACTGTCTGATATGCAGCATGCAGCTCTCAGTGCTCCCTCTCTGAAACACTGTCTGATATGCAGCATGCAGCTCTCAGTGCTCCCTCTCTGAAACACTGTCTGATATGCAGCATGCAGCTCTCAGTGCCCCCTCTCTGAAACACTGTCTGATATGCAGCATGCAGCTCTCAGTGCTCCCTCTCTGAAACACTGTCTGATATGCAGCATGCAGCTCTCAGTGCTCCCTCTCTGAAACACTGTCTGATATGCAGCATGCAGCTCTCAGTGCTCCCTCTCTGAAACACTGTCTGATATGCAGCATGCAGCTCTCAGTGCTCCCTCTCTGAAACACTGTCTGATATGCAGCATGCAGCTCTCAGTGCTCCCTCTCTGAAACACTGTCTGATATGCAGCATGCAGCTCTCAGTGCTCCCTCTCTGAAACACTGTCTGATATGCAGCATGCAGCTCTCAGTGCCCCCTCTCTGAAACACTGTCTGATATGCAGCATGCAGCTCTCAGTGCTCCCTCTCTGAAACACTGTCTGATATGCAGCATGCAGCTCTCAGTGCTCCCTCTCTGAAACACTGTCTGATATGCAGCATGCAGCTCTCAGTGCCCCCTCTCTGAAACACTGTCTGATATGCAGCATGCAGCTCTCAGTGCCCCCTCTCTGAAACACTGTCTGATATGCAGCATGCAGCTCTCAGTGCTCCCTCTCTGAAACACTGTCTGATATGCAGCATGCAGCTCTCAGTGCTCCCTCTCTGAAACACTGTCTGATATGCAGCATGCAGCTCTCAGTGCTTCATCTCTGAAACACTGTCTGATATGCAGCATGCAGCTCTCAGTGCTTCATCTCTGAAACACTGTCTAATATGCAGCATGCAGCTCTCAGTGCCCCCTCTCTGAAACACTGTCTGATATGCAGCATGCAGCTCTCAGTGCTTCATCTCTGAAACACTGTCTAATATGCAGCATGCAGCTCTCAGTGCTCCCTCTCTGAAACACTGTCTGATATGCAGCATGCAGCTCTCAGTGCTTCCTCTCTGAAACCCTGTCCGATATGCAGCATGCAGCTCTCAGTGCCCCCTCTCTGAAACACTGTCTGATATGCAGCATGCAGCTCTCAGTGCCCCCTCTCTGAAACACTGTCTGATATGCAGCATGCAGCTCTCAGTGCTTCATCTCTGAAACACTGTCCAATATGCAGCATGCAGCTCTCAGTGCTCCCTCTCTGAAACACTATCTGATATGCAGCATGCAGCTCTCAGTGCTTCCTCTCTGAAACACTGTCTGATATGCAGCATGCAGCTCTCAGTGCTCCCTCTCTGAAACACTGTCTGATATGCAGCATGCAGCTCTCAGTGCTCCCTCTCTGAAACACTGTCTGATATGCAGCATGCAGCTCTCAGTGCTCCCTCTCTGAAACACTGTCTGATATGCAGCATGCAGCTCTCAGTGCTTCCTCTCTGAAACACTGTCTGATATGCAGCATGCAGCTCTCAGTGCTCCCTCTCTGAAACACTGTCTGATATGCAGCATGCAGCTCTCAGTGCTCCCTCTCTGAAACACTGTCTGATATGCAGCATGCAGCTCTCAGTGCTCCCTCTCTGAAACACTGTCTGATATGCAGCATGCAGCTCTCAGTGCTCCCTCTCTGAAACACTGTCTGATATGCAGCATGCAGCTCTCAGTGCTCCCTCTCTGAAACACTGTCTGATATGCAGCATGCAGCTCTCAGTGCTCCCTCTCTGAAACACTGTCTGATATGCAGCATGCAGCTCTCGGTGCTCCCTCTCTGAAACACTGTCTGATATGCAGCATGCAGCTCTCAGTGCTCCCTCTCTGAAACACTGTCTGATATGCAGCATGCAGCTCTCAGTGCTCCCTCTCTGAAACACTGTCTGATATGCAGCATGCAGCTCTCAGTGCTCCCTCTCTGAAACACTGTCTGATATGCAGCATGCAGCTCTCAGTGCTCCCTCTCTGAAACACTGTCTGATATGCAGCATGCAGCTCTCAGTGCTTCATCTCTGAAACACTGTCCAATATGCAGCATGCAGCTCTCAGTGCTCCCTCTCTGAAACACTGTCCAATATGCAGCATGCAGCTCTCAGTGCTCCCTCTCTGAAACATTGTCTGATATGCAGCATGCAGCCAGGCCCTGCACCAAGTCCTTTAGGATATGGGGGGCCAGTAGACCTCTTAGAGGGGCCACCATTCAGACACATACTTTTAAACATAGTAATTTTTCGTTGCAGTAATAATATAGGCTTATAGGCAATTCCTTATGTAGCAAAGGAAATGCATCTGCATACCCATGCAGACATTTACAGACAGCAGCACAGTCTGCATCTTTGCTGAATTTTTTAAGCAATATTTCATTGGCCATGTCATTTATGTCAACAACAGCTATCATCTGAAGAGGCTCCAGCATGGCAGCATCAGGAAATGTACTGGATTGGGGTACAAGGCAAGACAGAGACTCCATTAATCCAGATTCTTCTGGGAAAATCTGTTTCCATCTCTGACACTGCTCTGTCTAGAATGTTTATCACAGGTCTCTTTAGTGTCAGCCTGCAGTCAGACTTAGCAGTGCTTGCAGGGTCTGAATGTCCTAGTGTTGAAAGCACAACAGAATCAGCTGTCTCCCTGTAGCATGCACATCTACAATACACTACACTACACTACACTACACTACACTACACTACAGTGCTTATTCCAGAAATCTTCATCTTGACAGGGATTTTTTAATGCATCTACTGATGCATTTATCACCTCACCAGCACAGATCAACACGTTGTGACTGAAGAGCAGCATTGGCTGGATTTAAAATACCAAGAATATGGACTAGGAACTTTCTACGAACAAAGGAGCTGTGTCTCTTCAGCTGAGAGTCAGGATGCTTCAGAGGACTACAAAGATCAAAAAATCTCTTTGCACATGGTTCACTTTGAATTGCCCGCACTACTACTAAGTACAGCTGATGGTTGTAACAATGTATGTATGGAATGTGCCTTCCTAGTTTTCTTTGCAGCAAAGCCTGCACACCTCCATTAACCCCACTCATCACTGATGCACCATCGTAGCACTGGAGAGGTGTTGAAGTATTGGAGTTGTAATGTATTCTGCATCCAACTGATGCAGTTCAAGCAAGCCAATCAGATGCTCCTCAGGTATTGAGTCAGTAACAAATCTTACCATGATGGACAGATTTTCTGCATTGCATTTATCTCGTGTCCCATCACTTTAGATACAGTACCCACTAGAATCAGAATGCATTTTTTTCTCTTTAATTTGATTAAGAACCATTTTACCTAATGTCTCTATCACCTCATTTTGTATATCTTTTGATGTATACTTTGTATTTGTGGTATAGTCTTTACTATCTCTGCATCTTTCTGTAGACTGTATTCAAATAGCTTTCTGAAAAGCCCAGTTGTAAACGGTCCACATCATCTATTTTATCACTATTCCCACGAAGGGGGAGTTCATTGACTACAAGAAAACTTACTCTCTCTCCAATGCTTTTCACATGTACCTGTTTTTCTCCGCTTGTTTGGGGCCTAACAGAGAATCAGTGGTTTCTCCCACTACCTGTTTGTGCTTAAACTCACTCCAAGCAGCAACAGCTTGTAAATGAGCTTGACTTGCGGCATGTTTGTGACAACCCTTTTCACATTCAAGCACAGATTTCCAATTGTTAAACCCACGTACTGTAAACACGGTGTCCTTGTCATTTACTACCCATTACTTTCATTATCAGTGCTGCTTGTTGTAATGTGAGGCACAGGCTCTTTCATTATCAGTGCTGCTAGTTGTAGTGTGAGGCTCAGGCTCTTTCATTATCAGTGCTGCTAGTTGTAGTGTGAGGCTCAGGCTCTTTCATTATCAGTGCTGCTAGTTGTAGTGTGAGGCTCAGGCTCTTTCATTATCAGTGCTGCTAGTTGTAGTGTGAGGCACAGGCTCTTTCATTATCAGTGCTGCTAGTTGTAGTGTGAGGCACAGGCTCTTTCATTATCAGTGCTGCTAGTTGTAGTGTGAGGCACAGGCTCTTTCATTATCAGTGCTGCTAGTTGTAGTGTGAGGCTCAGGCTCTTTCATTATCAGTGCTGCTAGTTGTAGTGTGAGGCTCAGGCTCTTTCATTATCAGTGCTGCTAGTTGTAGCGTGAGGCTCAGGCTCTTTCATTATCAGTGCTGCTAGTTGTAGTGTGAGGCTCAGGCTCTTTCATTATCAGTGCTGCTAATTGTAGCGTGAGGCTCAGGCTCTTTCATTATCAATGCTGCTAGTTGTAGTGTGAGACGCAGGTTCTTTCATTACCAGTGCTGCTAGTTGTAGTGTGAGGCACAGGCTCTTTCATTATCAGTGCTGCTAGTTGTAGTGTGAGGCACAGGGTCTTTCATTATCAGTGCTGCTAGTTGTAGTGTGAGGCACAGGCTCTTTCATTATCAGTGCTGCTAGTTGTAGTGTGAGGCACAAGCTGTTTATTTTGAAAGAAACTGATCCATTGTGATGCAGCAGAACTACAGTAAGGAGGCCAGAAGTAAATAAAACTAACTTAATGTATGCAAATAATAACTAAATAAAACGAATGGATGGCAAAAAAATATATTTCCTTTGTAGTGAAACATTTATAATTTAAACTAAGTTGGATAAGTGTCCACCCCCCTTGTAATAGCAATCCTAAATTAGCTCAGGTGTAATTAGATCACCTTCAAAATCACACACCAAGTTAAGTGGCCTCCACCAGTGTTTGCATGTCAAAACAACGACTCAACCATGAGCACCAAGACGCTTTCAAAAGAACTCCGGGACAAAGTCACTGATCAGAGGCACAGATCAGAGGATGGGTATAAAAAAATATCAAAGGTCTTGACTATCCCTTGGCGCACGGTCAAGACGATTATTAAGAAGTGGAAGGTGTATGGCACCACCAAGACCCTGCCTAGATCAGGCCATCCCTCCAAACTGGATGACTGAGCAAGAAGGAGACTGATCAGAGAGGCTACCAAGAGTCCAATGACAACTTTGCAAGAGCTACAGACTTTTATTTCCAAGACCAGTCAAAGTGTGCATGTGACAACACTATCCCAAGCACTCCACAAATCTGGCCTGTAAGGTAGGGTGGCAAGAAGAAGCCATTACTCGAGAAAGCCAACCTTGAATACCTTTTGAAATACGCAAAAAAATAAAAAACACTCAGGAGATTCTATAGCCATGTGGCAAAAAGTTTTGTGGTCAGATGAAACTAAAATTGAACTTTTTAGCCTAAATGCAAAGCGTTATGTTTGGCGCAAACCCAACACAGTGAATCACCCAGAACACCATCCCTACTGTGAAGCATGGTGGTGGCAGCATCGTGTTCTGGGGATGTTTCTCATCGGCAGGGACTGGGGCACTTGTCAGGATAGAAGGAAAAATGAATGGAGCAAAGTACAGAGAAGTCCTTGAGGAAAACCTGCTGCCTTCTGCATGAAAGCTGAAATTGGGACAGAAGTTCACCTTTCAGCATGACAATGACCCAAAGCACACAGCCAAAGCTACACTGGAGTGGCTAAGGAACAAAAAGGTAAATGTCCTTGAGTGGCCCAGTCAGAGCCCCGACCTAAATTCAATCGAAAATTTGTGGCATGACTTGAAGATCATCAACGCTCCCCAAGGAATTTGACAGAGCTTGAACAGTTTTGTAAAGAAAAATGGTTAAATATTGGCAAATCAAGGTGTGCAAAGTTGGTAGAGACCTATCCCAACAGACTCACAGCTGTAATTGCTGCCAAAGGTGCTCCACCAAGTATTAACTCAGGGGGGAGGAGACTTATCCAATTGTGATCTTTAGTTTAGTATTTTTAATATACAATGTTTTCCTCAATAAAAAAGTTTTTCCCCTTAACATTGTGGAGTATGGTGTGTAGATAAGTGAAAAAAAAATCTTCATTTAAATGCATTAAATATTTAGGCACTGACACAGCAAAATGTGAAAAAAAGTTCAAGAGAGTGTAGACTTTCTATAGGCACTGTATATATATATATATATAATGTGACTTGCTTTGCAAGTACTTTATCTATATTCAAGCATATGAGTCAAACAGAAAATGTAAAAATGCACAGATGAAATTAGACAATGAAATGGAAGATAATATATGCATTTGTCCCACCCAACTTCACTCTCTTAGAGATTTTAAATAAATCTTAATACAATTTTTTAAAACCGTTTAGCAAAGTGCCGGCCCTGAATGCAGCTCATCTGTGCTCCCTCTCAGATGGTTATAAAAAATATTTCAATTTCAGATCTGACAGCTCTGAGTAACTGCTTGGTGATTAGATTTGTCAACAATGTGGTTTTCCCCGAAGCTCACTAAGAGACTGCATGCTGTTTGATTTGTAAGAAGGCATGGATTCTCAGGCAAACAGCGCCACCTGGAGAACGGTCATGGAATAGAAGGGGTTTCAGTGTTGAAGGTACATTAAACCAGTAGAACTTCCCTTATAAAAGCTCACCACAGTGAATGTGCTGTGTTTCCATGGTTATGCCATGCTTTAACGTGTTTTCTAATATGCTTCACTGTGCTTTATTACACTATGATCTATTTTTCCTGTGGAGAACTGTTATCACGTGTGGCTCTTTCAGTCCATTCCTATACTGCACCTTGTTGCAAGCAGGAACATCAATACTAATTGAACATCTGGGTTCAATCAAACAGGTAAAGACGTGGGAGGAACAGGGTCTGCACGGGTCTGACAGGAGAAAGGTCTGGAATGGAATGGAAAGGAATTTTAGCCACAAGCAGGGGCACTGCATTAAACCTCAAAATTCATGCAGTCTTCAAAAGATAAAGAATTTATCAAATAAAAAAAATGAATGAAGAACAATCCACCCTCACTTTCCACTTTTCTTTTATATAAATGATATTAACACTGCTCCAAACATTATGAAGTATAAAGCAACCTTCCACCATGCTGGTGTCTCTGACTCAGTCATATTCCATGGTCTGCACAATCCCCAGATCTCAATTCAGCTGCTCGTATGTGGAGTGGACTTGAATGTTGCATTCCAGACCTCAACCCCCTGCCTTCAACAAAAGGCAGCATTGGATGTGTGTATGTGCGTGTGTGCGCGTGCGCCTGTCTGTCTGTGCGTGCGTCTGCGTGTTCGTATGAGTGTTTGTGTGTGTGTGTAGCAGAGGGGGGAGGAGGGATACAATATCTTAAAAGGATGTCATTTTGCTTTTAATATTTAGACACAACCCTGAGAACCTGGGTTACCTCAAAGCAACACACTTGTCTACGAAAGCTGGAGCCGAAGTGAAATATTGCCATCATTAGAGCCAGTTGTGAGTCACTGTGAATTAATGAGTATTTAATTACTATTCTTCTGGCTCTTCACTGATCATCTGCCAAACCAACGATTCAGAAAATAAAAACATTACAGGGACTGTCTGAGGGGATCAAAATGCAGGCATAGTGTGAATCTCCAACAATGAAGGCTATTAAAAGATGCCCCCTACCTACCTACTGGTACTTTTGTTTTCTCAGACTGACAGAGTCTGTACAACTGTACACCCCAATAGAAAATATACACTTCAGGCTGGTTTCACAGACCACAATTAACGTTAATCTGGGGCTGGACTGCTGCTGTCTCTGTCAAACTGTCAGATTAACATGTAGGCCGGCTTATTCCAAGGGCATGCTGGGTGTTCTCCATTAGTTTTAGTTTTATGAGATTTTTTATACAACAAGAGACTTAAAAAGCAACTAGGTATGGGTGTGAAATATCAGGGTTATCTTAACGAATGTATTCTTCTTGCAGTTTCGATTCACATCACTTCTCTCTTCCAGTTAAAGCACTTCTCTCAATAGAGCTCTCACAATCCTTGCCTAACCAGAGTGTAACCATTCAACCTGTCCCCCTGCAACACTCTGCCCATAGTGGGAAACACATCAGTTAAGAAATACCAAGTAGAACAAAAGAGGTATTCCATACACCCAACTATCAAACTGGGCTTAGCAGATGACAGTCTAGGCTTTCAAACAGTACTCATGCTTTCAATGCAGCCTCTGTGAGACAACAGATCAACTGTTACTGAGATGCAATTACTAATCGGGAAAATACATAGTAAACAGCTATGTATGCAATCTTTCTTACTGGTTCTTATTGCAATTAACCAAATATTGTGTGTTTTTTTTATTTTTGATATGTCTGTGTTAAAGTTGATTTCACCTGCATTCAGAGCTGTTCCTGAACTTTGGTTGCCATTTAAACATATGTAATGCAGGCTAGATCAGTGTCTCTATATTAGTGAACACCAGCACCATTAAATGATCTCTGATCAGTGTCTTTATATTAGTGAACACCAGCACCATTAAATGATCTCTGAACAGTGTCTTTATATTAGTGAACACCAGCACCATTAAATGATCTCTGATCAGTGTCTTTATATTAGTGAACACCAGCACCATTAAATGATCTCTGATCAGTGTCTTTATATTAGTGAACACCAGCACCATTAAATGATCTCTGATCAGTGTCTTTATATTAGTGAACACCAGCACCATTAAATGATCTCTGATCAGTGTCTTTATATTAGTGAACACCAGCACCATTAAATGATCTCTGATAAGTGTCTTTATATTAGTGAACACCAGCACCATTAAATGATCTCTGATCAGTGTCTTTATATTAGTGAACACCAGCACCATTAAATGATCTCTGATCAGTGTCTTTATATTAGTGAACACCAGCACCATTAAATGATCTCTGATCAGTGTCTTTATATTAGTGAACACCAGCACCATTAAATGATCTCTGATCAGTGTCTTTATATTAGTGAACACCAGCACCATTAAATGATCTCTGATCAGTGTCTTTATATTAGTGAACACCAGCACCATTAAATGATCTCTGATCAGTGTCTTTATATTAGTGAACACCAGCACCATTAAATGATCTCTGATCAGTGTCTTTATATTAGTGAACACCAGCACCATTAAATGATCTCTGATCAGTGTCTTTATATTAGTGAACACCAGCACCATTAAATGATCTCTGATCAGTGTCTTTATATTAGTGAACACCAGCACCATTAAATGATCTCTGATCAGTGTCTTTATATTAGTGAACACCAGCACCATTAAATGATCTCTGATCAGTGTCTTTATATTAGTGAACACCAGCACCATTAAGTGATCTCTGATCAGTGTCTTTATATTAGTGAACACCAGCACCATTAAATGATCTCTGATCAGTGTCTTTATATTAGTGAACACCAGCACCATTAAATGATCTCTGATCAGTGTCTTTATATTAGTGAACACCAGCACCATTAAATGATCTCTGATCAGTGTCTTTATATTAGTGAACACCAGCACCATTAAATGATCTCTGATCAGTGTCTTTATATTAGTGAACACCAGCACCATTAAATGATCTCTGAGTGTCTTTATATTAGTGAACACCAGCACCATTAAATGATCTCTGATCAGTGTCTTTATATTAGTGAACACCAGCACCATTAAATGATCTCTGATCAGTGTCTTTATATTAGTGAACACCAGCACCATTAAATGATCTCTGATCAGTGTCTTTATATTAGTGAACACCAGCACCATTAAATGATCTCTGATCAGTGTCTTTATATTAGTGAACACCAGCACCATTAAATGATCTCTGATCAGTGTCTTTATATTAGTGAACACCAGCACCATTAAGTGATCTCTGATCAGTGTCTTTATATTAGTGAACACCAGCACCATTAAATGATCTCTGATCAGTGTCTTTATATTAGTGAACACCAGCACCATTAAATGATCTCTGATCAGTGTCTTTATATTAGTGAACACCAGCACCATTAAATGATCTCTGATCAGTGTCTTTATATTAGTGAACACCAGCACCATTAAATGATCTCTGATCAGTGTCTTTATATTAGTGAACACCAGCACCATTAAATGATCTCTGATCAGTGTCTTTATATTAGTGAACACCAGCACCATTAAATGATCTCTGATCAGTGTCTTTATCAGTGTATATTAGTGAACACCAGCACCATTAAGTGATCTCTGATCAGTGTCTTTATATTAGTGAACACCAGCACCATTAAATGATCTCTGATCAGTGTCTTTATATTAGTGAACACCAGCACCATTAAATGATCTCTGATCAGTGTCTTTATATTAGTGAACACCAGCACCATTAAGTGATCTCTGATCAGTGTCTTTATATTAGTGAACACCAGCACCATTAAATGATCTCTGATCAGTGTCTTTATATTAGTGAACACCAGCACCATTAAATGATCTCTGATCAGTGTCTTTATATTAGTGAACACCAGCACCATTAAATGATCTCTGATCAGTGTCTTTATATTAGTGAACACCAGCACCATTAAATGATCTCTGATCAGTGTCTTTATATTAGTGAACACCAGCACCATTAAATGATCTCTGATCAGTGTCTTTATATTAGTGAACACCAGCACCATTAAATGATCTCTGATCAGTGTCTTTATATTAGTGAACACCAGCACCATTAAATGATCTCTGATCAGTGTCTTTATATTAGTGAACACCAGCACCATTAAATGATCTCTGATCAGTGTCTTTATATTAGTGAACACCAGCACCATTAAATGATCTCTGATCAGTGTCTTTATATTAGTGAACACCAGCACCATTAAATGATCTCTGATCAGTGTCTTTATATTAGTGAACACCAGCACCATTAAGTGATCTCTGATCAGTGTCTTTATATTAGTGAACACCAGCACCATTAAGTGATCTCTGATCAGTGTCTTTATATTAGTGAACACCAGCACCATTAAGTGATCTCTGATCAGTGTCTCTATATTAGTGAACACCAGCACCATTAAATGATCTCTGATCAGTGTCTTTATATTAGTGAACACCAGCACCATTAAGTGATCTCTGATCAGTGTCTTTATATTAGTGAACACCAGCACCATTAAATGATCTCTGATCAGTGTCTTTATATTAGTGAACACCAGCACCATTAAATGATCTCTGATCAGTGTCTCTATATTAGTGAACACCAGCACCATTAAATGATCTCTGATCAGTGTCTTTATATTAGTGAACACCAGCACCATTAAATGATCTCTGATCAGTGTCTCTATATTAGTGAACACCAGCACCATTAAGTGATCTCTGATCAGTGTCTTTATATTAGTGAACACCAGCACCATTAAATGATCTCTGATCAGTGTCTTTATATTAGTGAACACCAGCACCATTAAGTGATCTCTGATCAGTGTCTTTATATTAGTGAACACCAGCACCATTAAATGATCTCTGATCAGTGTCTTTATATTAGTGAACACCAGCACAATTAAATGATCTCTGATCAGTGTCTCTATATTAGTGAACACCAGCACAATTAAGTGATCTCTGATCAGTGTCTTTATATTAGTGAACACCAGCACCATTAAATGATCTCTGATCAGTGTCTCTATATTAGTGAACAGCAGCACAATTAAGTGATCTCTGATCAGTGTCTCTATATTAGTGAACACCAGCACCATTAAATGATCTCTGATCAGTGTCTCTATATTAGTGAACACCAGCACCATTAAATTATCTCTGATCAGTGTCTTTATATTAGTGAACACCAGCACCATTAAGTGATCTCTGATCAGTGTCTCTATATTAGTGAACACCAGCACCATTAAGTGATCTCTGATCAGTGTCTTTATATTAGTGAACACCAGCACCATTAAATGATCTCTGATCAGTGTCTCTATATTAGTGAACACCAGCACCATTAAGTGATCTCTGATCAGTGTCTTTATATTAGTGAACACCAGCACCATTAAATGATCTCTGATCAGTGTCTTTATATTAGTGAACACCAGCACCATTAAATGATCTCTGATCAGTGTCTTTATATTAGTGAACACCAGCACCATTAAATGATCTCTGATCAGTGTCTTTATATTAGTGAACACCAGCACCATTAAATGATCTCTGATCAGTGTCTTTATATTAGTGAACACCAGCACCATTAAATGATCTCTGATCAGTGTCTTTATATTAGTGAACACCAGCACCATTAAATGATCTCTGATCAGTGTCTCTATATTAGTGAACACCAGCACCATTAAATGATCTCTGATCAGTGTCTTTATATTAGTGAACACCAGCACCATTAAATGATCTCTGATCAGTGTCTTTATATTAGTGAACACCAGCACCATTAAATGATCTCTGATCAGTGTCTTTATATTAGTGAACACCAGCACCATTAAATGATCTCTGATCAGTGTCTTTATATTAGTGAACACCAGCACCATTAAATGATCTCTGATCAGTGTCTTTATATTAGTGAACACCAGCACCATTAAATGATCTCTGATCAGTGTCTCTATATTAGTGAACAGCAGCACAATTAAGTGATCTCTGATCAGTGTCTCTATATTAGTGAACACCAGCACCATTAAATGATCTCTGATCAGTGTCTTTATATTAGTGAACACCAGCACCATTAAATGATCTCTGATCAGTGTCTCTATATTAGTGAACACCAGCACCATTAAGTGATCTCTGATCAGTGTCTTTATATTAGTGAACACCAGCACCATTAAATGATCTCTGATCAGTGTCTCTATATTAGTGAACACCAGCACCATTAAATGATCTCTGATCAGTGTCTCTATATTAGTGAACAGCAGCACAATTAAGTGATCTCTGATCAGTGTCTCTATATTAGTGAACACCAGCACCATTAAATGATCTCTGATCAGTGTCTCTATATTAGTGAACAGCAGCACAATTAAATGATCTCTGATCAGTGTCTCTATATTAGTGAACACCAGCACCATTAAATGATCTCTGATCAGTGTCTTTATATTAGTGAACACCAGCACCATTAAATGATCTCTGATCAGTGTCTTTATATTAGTGAACACCAGCACCATTAAATGATCTCTGATCAGTGTCTCTATATTAGTGAACACCAGCACCATTAAATGATCTCTGATCAGTGTCTTAAATATATTAGTGAACACCAGCACCATTAAATGATCTCTGGTCAGTGTCTTTATATTAGTGAACACCAGCACCATTAAATTATCTCTGATCAGTGTCTCTATATTAGTGAACACCAGCACCACTAAGTGATCTCTGATCAGTGTCTTTATATTAGTGAACGCCAGCACCATTAAGTGATCTCTGATCAGTGTCTCTATATTAGTGAACGCCAGCACCATTAAGTGTTGTCTGATCAGTGTCTTTATATTAGTGAGTGCCAGCACCATTAAGTGATCTCTGATCAGTTTCTCTATATTAGTGAGTGCCAGCACCATTAAGTGATCTCCGGTGTATTGCCAGTAAAACTTCACGAAAGGTGTCTGTGTCCTGAGATGGCTCTTACTTCACGAAAGACGCTTTGGCTGCTCTAATCTATGTTACATGTATCCAAGGCAACAGCAAGAGCTGAAGCAGCTCCTGAACTGCAGTGAAAGCAACTGAACACAACACTGAAAACAAAAAAACAGTACTTGAGCAACTGAAATAAGAACCAGGCAGAAGAATATGTAAAACAAAAACAAAACTAAGAAAAATAAATATGAAGGTGCATACTTAATCGCACAGTTTCTGAGATGTGTGTCAGCTATGTGTTTAATTCTATAGGTGATACAGTAGCAGTATTGTGTTCTGAACACTGCAATCAGAAGCAGCTTCACTTGAAGTGTGTTCTGTGAATCTAGGGCCTTAGCAACAGTTGCTCACAGAGACTGGAGGCCATCAAAAACAATCAAATGAAGAGAGGAGTCATTACAGTAATGAGCCCTCCTGTTTAGATGCAAACTTTGGGTTGTTTTAGGAAGCATATTGTAAGTGTGTGAGGTAGAGGACCCTTTCACTAGCTTAAGTTACCATATTTAAAAATGTTTTTTTTTTTTTTTTTTTTTTGTAAATAAAGTTTGATAGGTATGAAACTTTAATAGATTGCTGTTAAAATAAAACCTGTGTTGAACAGTTTTATGAATATCAAAGTGAATTGTATTTGTAAATACAGACTGAAATCCTTCTTTGAAGGACTCCGAAGTTAAAAGCTGTGAGTAATATCTAAAGGGTCATATTTTCAAAGCGTTTACTCCAGTCTTTAAATGGCGCCTGTATTTTTTTCATAGGTACAGTATGTCTGTTAATTTGATAAAAGTAGAGCAGGTCTATGCTTTACCAACTAAAGAACTTCTTCTATCAATCATGCAGTAAGTATTTCTGATGCGAATGGACGTATATGTAGAATGCGATGGATTAATATTGATAATACAGGTGCTCTAGAATAACATCGCCAATTCCAACAGATCATTATGGAATACTGACATTCATATATATTTATATTTTTGTAGAAATTGTTTTAACACATATATAATAATAATAATAATAATAATAATAATAATAATAATAATAATAATAATAATGTAGCATTCAACAGGTATGTTAGTGTTGTATTTTACTACCCCTCATAATACTTGAAACAGAATGAATTTACTTTACGTCATCACTAGTACTGTCCCGTTTAGCAGTCGGCCACTGTGTGTACATTATTTATTTATTGCGGCTTGTGTGGTGAACGGGAGCACAAGTTCAAACACTCGACCACTCCCACCGCTCTCTCCTCTCCCTGGCTTCAGGGAGTCACAAGTAGCAACCATCTACAAACACACAACTCAGGAATATGCGTTACATTTGTCTGTCAATGGCGTCAGCGTTCACTGAGGTTTGAGGAGTCGGCGAGAACCAGAAACCCAGGTGTTGTGAACTACTGAGAATTATATGATTTGAGATAAATAGACTTCAGCGTCAGGATGGAAAACGAATTCCCTCCCAAAATTAGCACAGTGTTAATGACTCCAGATCCCCATTACATTCCAGGGTAAGTGCAGTATGTATGTTTATTTGTTTATTTATTTATTGTTTGAGTGGAACGGCATTATACACCTTTATGTATACCGTACATATAGAAAAAAACGATAGCATAAATGTAAAATTGAATCCAGCTATAAAAGTCTGGTAGTTTATTAACTTTTAAAGTAGTCCACATTGTTGTTGTTGCTGCTATTATTATTATTATTATTATTATTATTATTATTATTCGTTGCTAGAATTGATGTTCCGTCCTTTTAAAACGCCAGTCGATTGTATGCATAATTAACGCGCCTTTGTTTGTCTGAACCTCATGTAACAGCGCTTACCAGGACAACTCGGCGTTAGTTTAGACGTTGCCCGTGACAACCAAGTAACCCAGACAGCTCTGCCTGTGTGAGTGTACGTGTGATGGCCATGGGCATGCATTATTTCATTCTATATAGAACACAATGTCCTTGTTAGTAGCGCAACATGATAGAAAACAAAGAAAATAACGCCTTTTAGTGCAGACTGGTTATATTTGCTTTAATTATTATTATTTTGTATTTGTTTTGCATAGGAGTTTTATCCATTCCTAGTTTTACAATTAGTTTAATCAGATATAATTGAGTGTGTTGCCTATATACTGTTACCAATAATATATTAAAACCTGGAATGGATGCAACTGCTATGCAATAGGATTCTTTTATTTCCATTCATGTTTTTGTTTGTTTGTTAACTTTTTTTAAGGTACAATCTTGAAGTAAAGGGTACTTGTAAAAGCATCAAGTCAGTACCACATAACAGGAGTTAAAAACCAAAAAAATCTTCTAAGGTTTTCATTGTCTGCATCCATTTAGTTTTTAGCTAAAAACTTGTTTAGACAAAAACTGTTGACTGCCAAGGATTTTCATATCATACTGATATCAAAGTGCAACCTCGTTCTCCCACAGGTGGCCCCTGTTCTTCCAGAGCACAAGGCACTGTCACTGTCGGGGTTCCCCACTCGATTGTGGAATTTGAATCACATTTTCTGCACAGAGTTTCAATGCTGTATTTGAGTTTTTTGGCATTTGTAAAGTGGCATGAGAATAATTCTGTATTTTAACTGGCAGACCCTAACTAATTGAATAAAGTGAATTCTCTGCTATTTGCATCCATCTGAGTTTACAAGACACATGGCAAATTCCAATCATTGTGCCCAACTCTCAGAACTGACTAATACTATGCTCTCTCCATGTCTCAACCAATCCAGCATAAGGATAGAGAGAAAGAAGCAGACTTTAAACCAACGCAAAATACTAAATTATGTGAGATGGGGGACCATTTATCATATGATATTGACATAAGGGTTTGACAATATCCTGAGATATTCGTGACCTAACATCCCTCCTCCCACCCCCCCCTTCAACGAGCCATTGTAGTTTCCCTCGTTACAGCATGATGCATGGTGGTGTGTTGTCCTGGCAGGTATGGCGGGTACTGCCCCCAGATCAAGTACACCGTGGGGAACACCTACGGCAAGCTGACCGCCCGGCTTCTCACCAGCCCCGAGGTGAACCGCTCGCAGAGGCTGATCCTGCAGTCCAGCCGCGTGCAAACCACTGACCCGGAGACAGCCCCTCAAAATGAGATCTGGAGGAGCCGCCGTCACGGGGGCCAGGCGGAGATGGAGAAGATGATACCCGGATACACTGGTCTGTGTTTTCACTGCATTCACCTCTAACTACTGTAGGTGCTCTTCCTTTTAGAAACTGAGCAAATGACACAGAGGCAGCTACAAGTGTCCCATCATTTGAATGGCCAGTAATTTCAAGGTTTCACTGTGTTTGATAACTGCAATGTTAGGCATGTTGATAATAAAAAAAAAGTAATCATATTAAAGTTTATGCTGAGCTGGGATTTGACATCTATTTAGGGGTTAGTTTAGACCATCCTGTCCCAGCTGGTAACTACAGTAGTTATCTTTGTTGGGACAAGTGTCTTGGAAGGTTGTTTTTGTGTTTCACAATTCAATAATTCACAAATCTGGTTAATTTACAGTTAGGACATTTTTATGGAGTTTTATGCATTAGGTTACATCAGCTTGTGTCTTATCAACTGACTCTAATTAAAAAAAAAAAAAAAAAAAAAAAACACCACATACTTTGTTTTATTCTCTTGTATTTTTATATAGGGTTCATTCCCAAAAGCCAGAACTACTTTTCCAAGACATACGCGGAAATGTGCCGGGACGCCCTGACGGACTTTGAGAGGGAGCGGCAGCGCAGAGCTGACAAGGTGGTGTCACCCCACACCCTGCAGGCCAGGAAGGCTGAGAGGGGCACAAAGCAGGAGCACAAAGTAAATCCTTCTCAGAGATTAACACCCAGCATGAACACAGGCAGTAGAACAGTAGTACCCTGGCCAGGTCGCCTTGTCGATTCCAGAGCCCTGCATCCAGTGATCCGAGCTGGATTTGTAAATGTACTGTTTTTCCAGAATTCTGCCCTGGTTTTTAATGTGTAAACACAAAACTGACAAAGGCTCACCAAGTATAAAATGGTTTATATATATAGCAAATTTATGGGAAAGTAAATAAATATCTCAAAAAGTGATAGTAAACTGGGTTTGCTCTTTTTAAGAACGTTTCTTATTCCAATTTCCAAACAAACAAACTTCTGTTCACAATAGTATTCTCTGTTAAATATGTTTTATCTTTCTGGCATTTTGATGGGGGATTACTTGTTTTACAACAGGCACACAAATGGAAGTGTGTTTTTTGGCAGGTGATTTTGGAGCAGAAAAAATATTTAGAATATTTATGTCTCTAAACATGCCATGTATCACTTGTTCTTAAAATAAACTTTTAAACAAAATCTTGTAGCTCAGCAGAATGGAGCAGGGCATAGCTAACTTAGTCATGTCTTTCCTCCCAGCTCCCCCACTACAGCACCCCTCTGGCTCCAATTGTGAAGGAGGCTGCCCCCTGTCGCTTCAACAGTGAGTGGCACCCGCATGGCTCTCCGTACTTCATGGAGAATGAAAGTCCCCACAAATACTTCATTTCAGGTGAGACAGATGGGGATGGGGATGGGGGTATTGTTGACAGTTTCTGTAGTGATTTGTCATCCCAGGGTTTGCACCGTTTATTTACAGCAAGACCCAGAAGTTTTTATACAGTACCTGGAAGGAATCAAGTACAAACCGGACGACCCTTAGCAAGCTGAATGGCCTCCTCTAGTTAACAACATTTGGCATTCTCGTTTTCCCCATGTCAGCCCCAAGAGGTTGTGCACTGGGCTGCAGAAATCGTTCTAAATAAGTGTTAAGTCTTACCTTGTCCATGCAGGTTTCACAGGGTATGTCCCCAAGGCTCGCTTCCTCATCGGCAGTGGCTATCCCATCCTCACAAACCGCGCCCTGGTTCACTTCACCAATGAGTTAAACCAGAGCAAGTTAGGACCAATCACATTTAAGCAGCGGCCAAGGGAAGACCACAGTTTGCCCTACATCTCACAGATTTACCCCTCCAATCTGGGTCTCCTGCCCAAATACACCGGCCACGTACCAGGTAAGAAGACACCCACGATGGCACTGGTTTCATCCAGCAGGCCAACACCATAAAGACACCACAATACTGGATACCCTCAATGGGGGATTATAAATCTGAGCAGATTTAGCTTCACCAATACAATATTGAAAATGTAGGAAGTTCACCTACATGATGATACCAAGAGCAGCTGTCTCTTCACTAACCCCGTTCTTATCATCACTGCGAGCAGCTGTCTCCTCACTAACCCCGTTCTTATCAACACTGCGAGCAGCTGTCTCCTCACTAACCCCGTTCTTATCATCACTGCGAGCAGCTGTCTCCTCACTAACCCCGTTCTTATCATCACTGCGAGCAGCTGTCTCCTCACTAACCCCGTTCTTATCATCACTGCGAGCAGCTGTCTCCTCACTAACCCCGTTCTTATCAACACTGCGAGCAGCTGTCTCCTCACTAACCCCGTTCTTATCAACACTGCGAGCAGCTGTCTCCTCACTAACCCCGTTCTTATCATCACTGCGAGCAGCTGTCTCCTCACTAACCCCGTTCTTATCATCACTGCGAGCAGCTGTCTCCTCACTAACCCCGTTCTTATCATCACTGCGAGCAGCTGTCTCCTCACTAACCCCGTTCTTATCAACGAGCAGCTGTCTCCTCACTAACCCCGTTCTTATTATCACTGCGAGCAGCTGTCTCCTCACTAACCCCGTTCTTATCATCACTGCGAGCAGCTGTCTCCTCACTAACCCCGTTCTTATCGTCACTGCGAGCAGCTGTCTCCTCACTAACCCCGTTCTTATCATCACTGCGAGCAGCTGTCTCCTCACTAACCCCGTTCTTGTCGTCACTGCAGGATACAAATACCAGTACGGTCACACCTTTGGACAACTTACCACCAATGCCCTGGGTTCCAGCACCCTTCAGAAACAGGTAGCAGCTCACTGAAGGAAAGCCCTGAAGCACATTCACTTGTTCATCCAATTGATACCATCTGTACAATGGAACGGATGGCTGTTTTGTTCGTGTTATTATTTAAAGGGTTTGCAGTTACATGATTCTGTGTTGGTGTTGTCCGCTTGCCTTGCTGGACACAGGGACCTCCTTGCTTTGCACAGTGCTTTATATCCGACTTGATGTGTCGTCATGAACAGAGCCTTAACAAATCCATGACACATATTACACACCCTGCTCGCTTGCAGTTCAGTCCTGTATGTTATCTCCCAGATTTCTGTATAAGCAATTAAGGGATTCAGTTAAACTGATCGAAAAAACAATTACATTACTAACTGATTACTAATTATAAAACGCTTATTAACAAAATACAAGCGGCAATTATGGCCACAGAAATTGAGGTGATCAAGGTTAAAGACCCAAATGAACGGACAGCGTTACCTAAGGTAGTGTTCTGTATTCCAGTACCCCATTCACACCACCTACTGTACGAAGTCACTGAAAACGTGACTGAATGAAGTGGGTTGCACATTATTTAGGTAGTGGGGGGGGTGCATGCATAGTGTCGAGCTGAGTGGGTAAAACTGAAAAAAAATGTTAATGAAAAAAGATTTTTAACAAAATTATCGACTTTAAAAATTTAATTAAAACCTACAACAAAAGTACTTTTTACTTGATTTTTAATCTTAGGCTCAATGATAAAAAATCTATTCATTTTCACAAGGCTGTACATGTATGTTAAAAGCAATAGAAGCTATATTTTCACCAGTCTTTAATTAACTCCTGTTTTTTGGTTAGTATGACCAAGCTTGACCCTTGCAAACATACCTTGGTGGCTATTGACTCTTCTGGGCAGCAAAGCAAAGTCAGGAACCCATCAATGTACAGTTATTACTGCAATGTGGTCTGTTTTTTTAATTGCATAATGATAAGGTACTTTCTGGTATTGAAAGTATGATTTTTTTTAATTACAGACATACAGGGAACCCTGGTTATACTATAATTGTTTTTTAAAACTTCTCTAAGTTTTATTCCGATAGTTTTGTCCAACTTGATTGTGATATCACATTCAATACAGAGTAAAGCACTGGTAGTGACAGTGAAGGTCCCTGGTGAAGTGCTCTGGTGTTGGTATTGCGTGTAACCCTCTATTAATTATTGGTATTACAAATGCATTATTTAAAAAAAAAAAAAAAAAAGTACGAAACAAAACAAAATGTTCAGCTTTATTTGCCTGGAATATTTAACACTTTTAACGTGTGTAAGTGAATACACTGTGTGTAGGGCATATGAGATCTCGTGCAGTTTGGACGTGAGGATGGCAATGTGAAGCAGAGCGGTCCTGGCTGTTCAATGATCTCTATTATATTAAGAGACCCTACACCACACATATTAACGTATTATAAATCACAGAAACCAAGATTGTAATCTGTAACTGTTATTAAATAGAAAAAAAGTGATGTATGTTCTATGCACGGGAACTGTGGATTTCTTGCACATGAGTTATGATTTACAGTGGAAATTGTTTAAAACGGTAAGCTGTAAAGGCTCCTCAATCGCTTTTTTGTGGTTTAGAATGTGAAACAGTTAAGCGACTGATTTAGAGAAACTATGTCTTGCTTCGATAACATTGCAGGATAAAACTGATTTGGGTCCATCCAATGGGTTCATTCCGTTAGTTACAAGCGGTCAGCTCAAGCAGCTTGAATGTCATTCCCACAGAAAGTGAGGACGGACTTCTTAATTAATACAGTGATCACACACAAAAAGAACTGACAAGACACTGGTGTGGGGCTGTGTTCACATGAGCACCTTGTAATTATTATTCATCATAAATTAATAATAATGCCATACACATTATATAGCATGGGTAAAATAAGACATTAGTGCCACTTGGCATATATACAAGCAAGCGGTATAATGTTATACCAACCAACAAAATAATAATAATAATAATAATAATAATAACAACAAGACACCTGCTTCTCCCTTTGTAGTCTGTGATCCTCTTGCTCAAACATCAAGCGATTAAGAAGGATTCAGCTCGTGTGTGTGTGCAGGTCCAGGCAGTGCTGCCAACTCCACAGAACTGCATTCCAGAAAAGGCACCAATACTGTCTCACCCACTCCACCCCGTCTAATACTGCCTGTCATTTCTGCCAAGGATGTCAATGGAAAGCAAGGTATGGAGGAGGGGTGCTCAGGTGCTTCCACTCCTGGAATGTAGCCAGATTCCAGCTCTGATTCCCTGAGGGTTAATCAGCTATCATCACCAGCTCTCGCTAGCCTGGCACGAGCAACACGAAAACCATGCGCATCTCGACTGTCGCACTAAACATCTGGACCGTCTGCCTGCCTTTGTGATTGGTACAGAAGTACACACCATTAATGTGCGTCTGTCATTCTAACTTTAATACTTATGCAAAAAACTAATAATGAGTATCTGTAAACTTTACATGTTCCAAGTTAAGACCACTGTTTAAAAAATCGTTCCACTCAGTTGCTTCTGATTTGATTTAGGATCTGTAATAATCTGGACCCAATTCTCAGTCCTGGGTTTAATTCAAGACCAGGTCTCTCTGGAGACAGCCAGGTCATTAGTAAACACGCTACACCAGCCTTAGATTATCCTGAACTCATGGTAGTCTTATCCTGACTAAAACTCACATCTCCTGAACTGAAGATCAAGATTTAAGGCCAAAATATTGCCAAATCCGTGGTCTGAATTCAATTGCATTGTGCTCAAGGCAACACGACTGGACTAACCCAACGCAAACAACATGCTCTCCAAAAGGTTTGTAGCTGACTGGCAAAACTAGGTTCTAGAGAATCCTGTGCAGAAGCCCTCTCCACTCAGGACAGCACCACTTCTCCCAGTCCACCCTATTGTACCTGCTTTCCTTTACATCCTTAACAGTACTACTGCACTCCACTGCAGCTGCACAATAAGTTACATTGTTAATAAATAAATAAAATGCAACACTATATATATATATATATATATATATATATATATATATATATATATATATATATAAAAGCTATGTTTCCCCTCAAGTCCCAACCCTCCTGCTGAATGCACATGGTAGCAGTCATCATGGGATGCAAGGAAATTAGAAAGACGGCTTGCCATGCTGACACATGCGCAAGGTTCCTCCACAGATCTCCAGCAAAGCAAAAGTTTCAGTTTCCTCCACCTGGAAAGTCCAGATCCTGCCTAATTCTTCTCCAACATGGGCACGGGATCCGGATCTCCTTCCTCCGCATCCTGGAAATGATGAAACAGAAAGCCATCCTGCCACAAGCACTCCAAGCTCTTCAGCGCACCCACTGGAACAGGGCTGCATCTGTGAGTGCTCACTGATTAACCCATCCTGCTAAATGCAGGACTGAGCACCCTAGCATCCTGAAAACAGACCTAACTTGACAAAGAAAGTTATCCACACAACAGACTGTCCCACTCTATATATTTGCATCTATCTAGTGCTAGATTGACTGAAACTTTCTCGAACCATCCAACTGAATCAGATAAAGTTGAGGAGGAGCAATCCCATCGAGATGAGTTCAACATTAACAGGTTCTATAGAAAGGTCTTCCTGGACAGGGGTTTCAATTGATGCATGTTTAACCATACCCACAAGCATATTCATGTTAAATGTGCAGCAGGGCTAGAAACTTACTTTGGCAGCCAACTGTATATGCAGAAGAGAAGCCTTTTCTGACCAGAGACCACTGTCGGAGGCATTCATTTCTAGCCTTGTACCACATTTTTGTCATTGTGTGCTTATCGCCATCTGTTTATTCAATTTTTGTGTTAAGAGATATAAGTTTGTTACTCCAAGTAGGAGAAGTTGGAAACAAAGAATGGTAAATATACAAACATTATTCAGCTATATGAATCTACTTCACTACTGATGTTGAGCAAACCTACTGTAGACTGGGGGGAGAAAACTGATCCAACAACTGTAACCAACTTGCAGCAACAAGCATGCAGTACAAATATGTATAAAGTCTGAATCTTCTTCTGGAAGTTTGTACATCTCATTTCTCTGTGCTGTTAAGCTCTAGCCTTCATGATCACTTTGCAGATCTGACAAATAGATAGATAGATATAGATACTAGACAGACAGATATAGCTGTGCATGTACTGAAGTATTTAATGGTGGCTGAAGAACAATGCAGTGGGCAGTTTTGGATTGGCAATGCAGAGAGCCTCGGCTCTCTCTGCTGTAGTGGTTGTCGTCCCCCCCAGGCTCTGTGGTTCAGTTGCTGTCACGCTCAGGCAGGGTGACGTAGATGATGGGAACGAGCCCAGAGAGCTCCCCCAGCATGCAGTGCAGCCACTCTGGGTCAGCCCGGCCCAGCACTCTCAGCACGTCCCCCTTGTTGAAGCTCAGCTGACCCGGCTCGGTGGCGATGTGGTGACACAAGGCCCTCACCTCCCTGCTGGGGAAATGGAGGAGGGGGTCAGGTAACATGGTAGCAGGGGTGAACACAGTGTGTTTATACAGGAACACACCAATGGGATAAATCAATAATGCACTGGGTTGCACCAGAGTAAAAACTTAGTTAAAATGTAAAGCCTCTTCTAAGATAATGTGTAAAAGCAGAGAGTTTGAGCACTGCAGGTGCCACCGAGTCCTGGTCCTCAGCCCTGTGGGCAATTCATCCACCACTGTTTTACACTTCCAATATTCCACTTTCTGGATAGGCATGACAAATTAAACAAAACCAAAAAACAATGGTTGACCCTGGTTCTGCCTGAAGTTATATCAGTGTATGTTACCATGGAGCTTGTTGCTTGGGAACCTGTGCTTCCTGTTGTTGCTTTGAGCCCTGTTCCCCTACTGGGGGTGAGGAGTGTTCCAAAGGGGGAGTGTCCTTGCGCTTCCCCGCCCCCACTGTCTGTGCCATCAGGTCCAATACTGACTTATCCAGACTGAGCCACCCCGATGGCAACCTGGCAGGGACAATATATTGAATAATCACAGTACATATTGAAATAATCACAGTATGCATAAAATGCTCTGATCTGAGGCTCCTTACTGTGCCTCCCATAGATTTAAGCAACTGCAATGTGCTTATTATAAGCCTTCATTGGTGTGTTGTACTCTGATTAAGGAACTAGCTGAAACATTTATCTACCAGCTGTCTATTTTAAAACACACTGATTCAGAAGGCTGTTCAATACTAAAATTAGTTTCAACTGTCTTCTAGTTATTTTTCCTGCCTTTTAAAAAATGACTGTCTCTAGTTTGAGAAAGCAGCCACTTGACTGGCTAAATTCTGGGTACGAAATCCAAATAAGATACATTTTCAGGCAAAATAAATGAACTAATAAATGTAAAATAACCTTGTCATTAAGCACCCTCATCTGCATTCCTCTCTGCTCCTCTGTGAACCCCTGTGTCTCACCTGCTCGTCTGTGTCCTGGCTGGCTGCTGTTCTGTTCTCTGTGTCTTGACTGGAGATCTGACTCCAGCCCCGAAGAGCCTCCCCCAGCGCAGCCCCTGCAGCCCCCCTGGGCTCTCCAGCCCCTGGGGGGCGTTCTTCTCTGCAGCCTGCTTCTCTGACTCCTTGTCCTTGCTCTGCTTCAGTTCATGGAGCACTGACTCCGGAGGGCTACCCATCCACGACGGCTTCCCTTTCTCCTCGGAGCTCAGCTCCTTCCTTGCCTCCTGTACAGCCTCGGCCCCCTCCACCACTCCCTCTCTGGGCGGTGGTCGTGCCTGCCTGCCTCCCATATCCAATGCGGATCCACCCCCTCCTCCTCCCAGCTTGGTGTTGCACCCCTGGTGGTGGCCGCCGTTGGCCTCTCCAGCGGGTTTCTTTCTCTTCTCCCACTTGATAAACTTCGAGCCCTCATTGCAGTTCTCAATGTACACCTGGGAGCTCTGCATTAGCTGGTACCACCATCCCGCCTCCCTGTCCTTCTGCCTCACCCCCTCGGGCATCTGCTGCTGCTCTGTCTCATTCTCCTTCCTCCTCTCACGCTCACCTTCCTCTCTTTCCCACCACGACACTTTGCTGGCTACTTTCGGCCTCTCTCCCGCTGCCTTCGGCTGCCCATCCCCTTTACAATTTGCCCCAGGATCTCTCAAAGACTCCTCTCCTGTCTCTGTGAACCCTTTCCTCTTTTCTCTATCTGTCCTCCTAGGTGAGGCCTCTGTGGCTTTCAGCTCCGCCCTCAGGCCTGCACTCTCGCTCCCTGCCCCTTCTCTCCGGGACTCGGGGGCCCCCTCTCTGGCCGAGCCTGCCCCCCAGCCCCTCATGAGCTGGAAGGTGGAGCGGACTGACTGCTCCAGGCCTTGGCCGGCTGAGCACAGCTGCTCTTTGCGCCGGAGCTGCTCGTGGCCCTTCTGCAGCAGCCGGTGCTCAAAGAGCAGGTCCAGGTCGAAGGGTAGCAGGGATAGGGGCTGCAGCAGAAGGAGCAGCTCCTCGAACAGAGGTTGGCACATCCCCTGAGACAGGGGTAGGAAACCCCACGGGTGGTAGTGTGCCGCCACAATGTCTTGGAGAATGAGAGGTATGATAGATGGATTAGGGGGAGGAAAGAGAATGGGAGGGGTGGACAGAAAGAGAGAGAGAAATGAGAACATTTTGTTATATTTCAGTTTCATTTATGTAACAAAGGAGCCACTGCAACCTGTCCACGGGTAGCAAAGTCACTGTCACTGTAATTTAAGAGCGATAAGCCTAAGCAACAAATACCACATTATCTCCTCCAGAAATGGAATGAAATTATCTTATAAAA
Source organism: Polyodon spathula (assembly GCF_017654505.1). Classification (NCBI taxonomy): domain Eukaryota; kingdom Metazoa; phylum Chordata; class Actinopteri; order Acipenseriformes; family Polyodontidae; genus Polyodon; species Polyodon spathula. The sequence continues at coordinate 2,750,667 of NC_054534.1, forward strand.
CTATTATATCAAAATAAAAAATTTAAGAATTTCTACAGACATTTATTTTCTTCTGACATAACACTTAATCTGCCCTGTCATGCAGCAATTAAGAATGCTGATGGACGTGCAATAGAGTGATGTATCGACTGTTTGACAAAAGAGACCAATCCACTACCTCAGGGATGTTAACAGGAATGATTCTGGGCTCGGATCCCTGCCTGACAAGACCCCCTCAAGAGAAGTACACTGTCTATACAGTATATTAGCCTCTTACAGCAGTAAAACGAAGAAGAAGCAGTAGGGCAGCCCACTAACACAAGCCATGACTCCTGCTCCAGGCACAGGGCTCCCTGATGAAATCTTACCTTCATGTGTATACAGGTGGTTGAACCAGAACTCCAAAGACCTGATACTGAAAAGCAAAAGGGAAGAAGGGGAATTACCTATATGAGAATTCCAAACAAAAGAATTACATTCCTGTCTGATTCATTGAACCTGTGCACCCCTGCAGCATTCCTTCTCCACATTGCTAAAATGTACTTTAGTTCCCTATTTGCAGTGTGCCTGTTGGCTCTGTTAGCAGCATCAACACGGTGTACTTCTTTGACTCTGCTGGATATATGTCACCATGTAAGACACCAGGCCACAGGGTCCCAACTCCCTGGTTTATTTTTCCAATTTGTTTGCAGCCATCTAGTTGCTAATTTGGGTATAATGCACACCGCAGTCAGGTATCTTTCCCATTTAGATAGATTAACAGAGTAAGAAATGCAACACAGAACAAATGTGCTGCTTCTTACATCCACTAGAGGCATCTTTTTGCAGCGGGGGGAGGTTAATGGCTACACTCTGGTGCACAGGACATGCTCAGATTAGACATGTTTCTGAGGGCTCTGTTCAAGGCTTTACATTGATGGCTGACACAGAAAATGATACACAAAGTTAATCTAAAGAAGGATGATACTTTAATTGTGATATTTCATACCCGTATCAACTATGACATATCATCTCTTTATAATCTCTTTATAATAATTGGCTGTACAGCTATGGCTAAAAGTTTAGCATCACCTAATTTAGATATTTTATTTATCATGTAATCAAAGAAACTACAAAAAGATATTGCAAAAGTCTACCGGAAGCCATAATAGTAGTACAGTATTTCAAGTTAGATTTCAAAATGTCACATTTTTCCATTTTTTCAGTTTTTCATTAAGTATATGGAAAACTACAACGCGCTATGTAATTCATTATGTTAACATAACATTATTCAGCAGGTTTCACTCAACTTTATGAAGCAAAATGAGTTCATTCTATAGGGTGATGCAAAATTTTTGGCCACAGCTGTGTTGCATTCATGCTTATCATGCATTTTTTGTCTTCTGTAAAAACACGTACACACCAGTAAAAGAAAAATGCTGTAGAAAACAAAGCTGTGTAAATTCAATCGAAATACAATTCAGATGTACTCACTTGAGGAGTCCGAAGATGAAAGCGTTAAACCGCATGCTGTGATTGGTCAGCTCTGAGTACTGGCTGATCTTACTGTGCAGACTGTGCAGCACTTTGGTGGAGGGTCCTGTGGGGAGGCAACAAAATAAATTTCTGTCGTGAGGCTGAAAGTGATAATTACTTTGGAATGAAAGAAAGCTATACAGAATATTTACAGAGGACTCAAAGCAGCAAGAGAATTTGCTTGCAGTCCACCGTTGTGATTGCAAGGTGTAAATCATACAGTAGTTATCATGTTTAAGAGGGAACTCCACTTTGAAAAAACTGGCATTGATAAAGCCAGTACTAGGGAAAAGAATTGATATGGCCATTAAACACAGTTATAGAAACTCTAACCTCCGCTAACAAAGTCCTAATTCTTAACCACAATTCCACACTGCCTCCCAGTCACTCAGCTCTAACCATTATTCCCCACTGCCTCCCAGTCACTCAGCTCTAACACTATTCCCCACTGCCTCCCAGTTCCTCACCTCTAACCAATACACCACACTGCCTCCCTCCCAGCTATAACACTAATCCACACTGCCTCCCAGTCCCTCAGCACTAACCTCTGGACCGCCCTGCCTCCCAATCAATCAGCTCTAACCAGTAGATCGTCCTGCCTCCCAGTCACTCAGCTCTAATCACTAGACCACACTGCCTCCCACTCAGCTCTAAACTCTAGACCACACTGCCTCCCAGTATCTCAGCTCTAACCACTAGATGACACTGCCTCCCAGTCTCTCAGCTCTAACCTCTAGACCACACTGCCTCCCACTCAGCTCTAACACTATTCCACACTGCTTCCCAGTCGCTCAGCTCTAACGTCTAGACCACACTGCCTCCCAGTTCCTCAGCTCTAACCACTAGACCATACTACCTCCCAATCCCTTAGCTCTAACAACTAGACCACCCTGCCTCCCAGTCTCTCAGCTCTAACCAGTAGACAGCCCTGCCTCCCAGTCTCTCTATTCTAACCACTAGACTGCCCTGCCCCAGTAAGAGTGTTACCGAGCTGCGTTGAGGCCTCCACCAGGCTCCAGGGCATGTTCCTGCGTTGCCCAATGATCATGTCCAGGACGTAAGCTTTGAGCCCGTCCAGCAGGACCTCTCGGAGTGCAGGGCACAGGTACTTCAGGATCAGGTGGCCCACATTGGGGCTCACCGAGCTGTTCCCCAGCTTAGCCTGCAACACAAACATCTTTCAGACTAGTGAATGCTTTATTTGCTTTGGTGCTTGTGAATTAATCAAGGGGCTATGGTACCAACTTTGTTCTTGCCATACGAGCATTCTCTCTCAGCTCTGTGAACAAGTGCACCTCAGTCCTGAACTGAGCACCCCCCCCCCCCCCCCCCCCCCTCCACTCCGTCCAGGACCTCTCTCAAGCAGAGACTGCCAGTGCCGACTGTGTGATGGTTTCTGATGTGGATTCCACTGGGGGATACAGTTTGCTGAAATCATCAAACTCATTGCACAGACAACAAGTGTTTTTCTTTTAACCCATGCAAGTGAATTAGCCCACTGCTCCACCTAGATCCACTTACATTTGTACTTTTACTACATATTTTATATGGATCATTTCATTTTTCATATGATTTTAGGTCTGAGTTCTATTCAAATGATTTGTTTATTTTTATGTTTATTTTCTATTCTTATGTGTGAGCTCCTACAAACTTAAGAGGCTTGAGGAATGGAGTAAACAAAATTAGCTGCTACTTTTGAATGCAATTCAATTAATGATGTGAATTTTGGGGCCCTTCCTCTGCACTGACAGGCAGCAGCTTCTGTGGGAAGCCTGCTGTTGTGCTAGTCCTACCAGCAGAGGTCACTACTGCTCAATGGGTTTGCATTTAAAGAAGACCTATGCTGGTCAAGCATGGAAAAATACTAAGAAAGTGGTACCTTTACTCCAGGATCCCGGCTGGTTCCAAAATGGGCCACGATCAGATCCACTGCAGTGTTAATAGCCTTTACCAGACCTAATGAAGAAAGCAGCAATCAGACCATGTTCCCATCTGTGCATTATATCATACAGGTTGTGCTACAAGGATGCTGGAATCCCTCATTCCCAGGCAGTCTCCAAAATATAAAGTTACAATCAGTCCGAGTTCAGTGATGAAAGGATGTGCCACACTGAACACTGATGGGGCTGTGTCTGATGAAAGGATGTGCCACACTGGACACTGATGGGGCTGTGTCTGATGAAAGGATGTGCCACACTGGACACTGATGGGGCTGTGTCTGATGAAAGGATGTGCCACACTGAACACTGATGGGGCTGTGTCTGATGAAAGGATGTGCCACACTGGACACTGATGGGGCTGTGTCTGATGAAAGGATGTGCCACACTGGACACTGATGGGGCCGTGTCTGATGAAAGGATGTGCCACACTGGACACTGATGGGGCCGTGTCTGATGAAAGGATGTGCCACACTGGACACTGATGGGGCCGTGTCTGATGAAAGGATGTGCCACACTGGACACTGATGGGGCCGTGTCTGATGAAAGGATGTGCCACACTGAACACTGATGGGGCCGTGTCTGATGAAAGGATGTGCCACACTGAACACTGATGGGGCCGTGTCTGATGAAAGGATGTGCCACACTGAACACTGATGGGGCCGTGTCTGATGAAAGGATGTGCCACACTGGACACTGATGGGGCCGTGTCTGATGAAAGGATGTGCCACACTGGACACTGATGGGGCCGTGTCTGATGAAAGGATGTGCCACACTGGACACTGATGGGGCCGTGTCTGATGAAAGGATGTGCCACACTGGACACTGATGGGGCCGTGTCTGATGAAAGGATGTGCCACACTGGACACTGATGGGGCCGTGTCTGATGAAAGGATGTGCCACACTGGACACTGATGGGGCTGTGTCTGATGAAAGGATGTGCCACACTGGACACTGATGGGGCTGTGTCTGATGAAAGGATGTGCCACACTGGACACTGATGGGGCTGTGTCTGATGAAAGGATGTGCCACACTGGACACTGATGGGGCTGTGTCTGATGAAAGGATGTGCCACACTGGACACTCCACCCCACCCTAGACCAAGCCTTTCTGACACAACTGAGGAATAGCTTTGTGTATAAACTGTACAGACACTAGACAGACACCCCACCCTAGACCAAGCCTTTCTGTCTCAACTGAGGAATAGCTTTGATAGACACAGACAGATAGACAGACAGACAGACAGACAGATAGATAGATAGACAGAGATAGATAGATAGATAGATAGATAGATAGATAGAGAGATAGATAGATAGATAGATAGATAGATAGACAATGGAAATAAGTATTGCATAGCAGTTTCACCCCTTGCAGGTTTTACTACAAGCTTGATTAGCCAGGGTGTACAGGCAACAAGCTCAAGTATGTCTTATTAACCTCCTAGTTAATCAAACTGCTATGCAATAGGATCCTTATTTCCATCCCTGCAGATGGACGGATGGGCATCTCCCTCACATTTCTTCTGTAGGAGGTCTATGGAGATGGACTTTGTGGTGGCGTCGGGGGACAGACAGAACTCGTCCGGAGGTTTCTCTGCCAGGGAGAAGTAGTCTGGGAAGAAATCGCTGCAGTAGTTCTGCAGCTGCTTCACTGAGTGACCTGCAGCAGAGACACAAGCACACACACACCACAGTGTCAGTTAGGTAGGAGCCAGCTCACACAGTACAGAGATCTGGAGTCCTGTCTGCAAGGCACTCTCGGCAACTTGGACTGCACACAGACTGCACAGAACAGCACTGCAACAAGCAAAACAAAGCAAATAATAACACAGGCAAAAAATACTATCAACTAAAGCAAAAAGCAATATTCCTACAGGGCATAAAGAAAAACTAATAAGAAAATGGAAGGAGATTTTATCCCAAGTAGACAAAACAATGCACACAACAAAATACACCTAAATACACTGTATCGTAAAAATAGAAAGGGTTGGACGACGTGAACCTTTCCAATCATTCAAATGCAGTACTGTCAAAAGTTTTAGGCAGTTGTGAAAAAATGCTGTAAAGTAAGAATGCTTTCAAAAATAGACATGTTAGTAGATTGTATTTATCAATTAACCAAATGCAAAGTGAGTGAACAGAAGAAAAATCTAAATCAAATCCATATTTGGTGTGACCACCCTTTGCCTTCAAAACAGCATCAATTCTTTTAGGTACACTTGCACAAAGTCAGGAATTTTGTAGGCATATAGTCAGGTGTATGATTAAACAATTATACCAAACAGGTACTAATGATCATCAATTCAATATGTAAGTTGAAACACAATCATTAACTTAAACAGAAACAGCTGTGTAGGAGGAATAAAACTGGGTGAGGAACAGCCAACTTCAGCTAACAAGGTGAAGTTGCTGAAGACAGTTTACTGTCAAAAGTCATACACCATGGCAAGACTGAGCACAGCAACCAGACACAAGGTAGTTATGCTGCATCAGCAAGGTCTCTCCCAGGCAGAAATTTTAAGGCAGACAGGGGTTTCCAGATGTGCTGTCCAAGCTCTTTTGAAGAAGCACAAAGAAACGGGCAACGTTGAGGACCGTAGATGCAGTGGTCGGCCAATTAAACTTACTGCAGAAGATGAAATACACATCATGCTTTTATCCCTTCACAATCGGAAGATGTCCAGCAGTGCCATCAGCTCAGAATTGGCAGAAAACAGTGGGACCCTTGTACACCCATTTACTGTCCAGAGAAGTCTGGTCAGAAGTGGCCTTCATGGAAGACTTGCTTCCAAAAAGCCATACCTCCAGTGTGGAAACAAGGCCAAGCAACTCAACTATGCACGAAACACAGGAACTGGGGTGCAGAAAAATGGCAGCAGGTGGTCTGGACTGATGAGTCAAAATTTGAAATATTTGGCTGTAGCAGAAGACAGTTTGTTTGCTGAAGGGCTGGAGAGCGGTACACGAATGAGTGTCTGCAGGCAACAGTGAAGCATGGTGGAGGTTCCTTGCAGGTTTGGGGCTGCATTTCTGCAAATGGAGTTGGGGATTTGGTCAGAATTAATGGTCTCCTCAATGCTGAGAAGTACAGGCAGATACTTATCCATCATGCAATACCATCAGGGAGGCATCTGATTGGCCCCAAATTTATTCTGCAGCATGACAACGACCCCAAACATACAGTGAATGTCATTAAGAACTATCTTCTGTGTAAAGGAGAACAAGGAATCCTGGAAGTGATGGTATGCCCCCCACAGAGCCCTGATCTCAACATCATCAAGTCTGTCTGGGATTACATGAAGAGAGAGAAGCAACTGAGGCTGCCTAAATCCACAGAAGAACTGTGGTTAGTTCTCCAATATGTTTGGGCCAACCTACCTGCCGAGTTCCTTCAAAAACTGTGTGCAAGTGTACCTAGAAGAATTGATGCTGTTTTGAAGGTGGTCACACCAAATATTGATTTGATGTAGATTTTTCTTCTGTTCACTCACTTTGCATTTTGTTAATTGATAAATATAATCTATTAACATGTCTATTTTTGAAAGCATTCTTACTTTACAGCATTTTTCCACACCTGCCTAAAACGTTTGCACAGTACTGTATAATCATTTAGTAATCACAAAAATCCTTTATACACCCATTAATTGGGACTTTCTCCTTAGTTTACAGTTCTTCATCTCTCATAACACTGTCCTCTTTCATAATTGAGCACAACAGGGCTGCATTTAAATCATTTCCACTTAATTTAACGCCCCCAGCATCTTTTTATGGAATAATCAGACTAAAGAAATGATCGATTATATAATGTTATTGAATAATCGAATGGATAATCGATTTAAGGAACCCTCAAACACCCCCCCCCCCCCCCCCCCCCCCCCCCAGTTCAAGAGAGACATTCCAGAGCAGCACCATTCAGTCTGGAGTGGCTGTGGATGGCTGAGGCAGGGAAATCAAACACATTTCGACGGGCCAGTCTGCTATCTGGCTTCCTGGTGTCCAAACTGCCTGCCAGCTGGGCCGCCAGCGCCTGCTCCAATCCCAGCGGGTTCTTACGACGGTACTCACGCCACTTCAGGGCCTGCAGTGACAGTTGGTGAGCTGCCAGGTGCAACGCAGCGGTCAGAGATAGAGAGATAGAGATAGAGAGATAGAGGTAGAGAGACAGAGAGAGATAGAGACAGAAAGACAGAGGGAGGCAGAGACAGAAAAACAGAGAGAGATAGATGGACATAGATAGAAAGACAAACAGTGAGACAGAGACAGAGGCAGAGAGAAAAGGGAGAAGGGGGTAATGGGAGAGAAATAGAGGGGGAAGAAAGACATTAAATAAGTTAATTAAAGGGAGGAAAGCAGAAGCAGATACAAGCTAGATGGTTAGATACCAGGCAGAGAAGCACACTTACAGTGTAGGGGTCTATTTAATTGATCTAAACAGTGGCGGGTCTTAATACCGCCACCATTCAAATCAATACAAAAAACAACTCCTTGAAGTGTTATGTGTTGTTACTGAAATAAATAAATGCATTAAAGAAGCTTGCAGTGTTAGAGGTGTTTGTTGTCATAGAAAAAAGTAATTTTACAATGTGATGGCAGCATTAAAATTGTCATTGTTTAGATCCATTGAATACATCCCAGAGTGTTTAATAATAAATACAATATTAGACTTGCATTAACAAGGAAATAAGAACGTTATTTATGGGGAAGAAGAAACTGAAAATAATAAGAAAAAAATAACTTTGAAAAAGTATAGAAATAAACATTTAGGATGTCCCACGGATATTATTTCCACCTGTGATGTGAATTTGGTGAATTTGAAAGCACAACAGGTTGACAGTTGCGTTGTCACTATCGTTATTGCTATAGGTTAACAGATGGTGTACCGTTGGGTGTCCGGGCTGGTTCATTGCTCAGCATGTTGCTTGCTTGGACCCCATCGCTGCTTCTGCTCCTCTGCTGTGGCTCCAGGTGACCCAGCGGGCTGCACCCGTCGGTAGACAGCGTCGGGAGTGAGTTGCGATGGAGGCAGTATCCAGAGAGGGCTGTGTCTTTGCTCAAGGGCTGGGTTGCCTCCTCCTGCTGCTGCTGCTGCTGCTTTGGCCCCTCCCAGCTTTGGTCTCTAGTTTGGCTGGCCATGGCAGGCTGCACCGTGCCGGCACTTGGCCGGATGGGGAGGAGGCCGGCGGACAGCGGGCAGGAGCGGCTGCGACGGGGCTGGCTCGAGGATAGCCCCCTGTCTGGAGTGGGGGTGCAGGTGGAGCAGGTTTCCGAGCTGAGGGTCCAGTTGCGCACTGGGGAGTAGCTGCCCAGCGGGGATGGGCGCACCGTCTCGGGGGCCGCTCTCCTCGTCCTGTGCTCTTCCTCCCTCTGCGAGCCCCTGTCCCTGGCAGGCTGCCCACTGGGACGGCTGTACATCTGGCTGACGTAGTCGCTGAGGAGGGGTCGCAGCTTGGAGGGCTGCTTGCTGAGCTGGTGCTGGAACACAAAGGGCTGTATGGGCAGGGTGGTGGGGCGCTGCTCTTTGCTGTAGCGCATTACTGGGTTGCCTTCCGAGGCACCTCCTTCAGGCAACAGACAGCGAGGGACAGAGGGACAGGAGAGACAGGGAGAGAAAGAGAGAGACAGAGAGAATAGAGGGGATGTTGTAAAAGGCAGGGTAGCAGACAGACACACACCAGCAATACTGTAGCGTGGATTTTTAACATGCCTTCCAGCAGAAATTGCACTCACAGTAAAGAAAACCTGCTTTATAAAAGTGAAGATTGAACGTTACCCTCAAGAGTAAACAGGTGCCACATGCAGATATTACAGATTTATTTTTTTATATTTATTCATTGCTATTTGTTGTATGAATCTAGTAATACAAACTCTATTGATACAGTAATCGCGCTGGTTTGTCATTTTTCCTAGAAACATCAAACAGATACCACTTTACAAAAATATAAGAAAACAACAATACTAGTATATAAGCACACTAAATGCAAGCAAAAAACAAAACTAAATATACATATTTTCAAAAGATACAGGCAGGAACAACAGCTTGAGACCCTGCTGTCCTTTACGCACTCACACACACCACCAAAACCACAGAAACAACTGACACTGGTGAAATTCAAGTTGAAAAGGACACGGCAGTCTTGTGAAGGAGTTCGAGTCTATACTGTTTACCAAGCAGCTACATGTTCGGCAGCAGTTCTCCTAGGTCACGATTGCACAATGTGCTTGTGTGTCACATTAGAAGCCACTGACGTTTCCACAGGCCTTGCTCTGACTGCAATAGTACTGAGAGCCAGAGGGGACAAACAAGCTGCCTGCTTGTAGTGCCAACAAACAACACAGAGCGGGCCAGCCCTGCAAGCACACCCTGTCTGGAACTCAAGATCACTGTAATAACATTAGAATTGCTGCTACAGTGCCGTTCAACCACAGACTCGTTACACAGCTGCCGTAGTCTACTACATTTGCTGAAGCTTCATTATACTTCCCACATGGGCTTTCAACAGAACAGAAAATGATTTCACTTTTCCTTTCTTTCTTTCTGAAGAGGGCTGAATCGTTTCTTTGCACTTGTACTCGCCAGTAATTTGGACTGCTGTTGTTGTTAACCTTTCATGCTTTCAGTTACATACTTTTACACTTCCTCAGTGTTTATAATACTCAACATGGACAGTATATAGCCACAGCAAACTGAAGCGTTTAGCAATAGACTAGGGGCTCTGTTCATATAGCATGCTTTGTTTTCTGGCAGATGCATTCTCTGTAAGGGAGTGCTTCCCAAACAAAGCTTGGGTGCTTTGCTGCATGTTTCTATGCAATGTCAGTCTGACGGGAGGGTCACTTGCTGCAGAGCAGGACACATCTGTGCATCAGGACTGCTTAACATACTGGACTATGTTACTGAAACTCCAGACATTTCACACGTCTACTGTTCCGGAAAACTTTCATATCCAGTGCCATTAAAATTATACTGAAGAACTACAACTGTACAACTGTAATGCAAAAATACTGGTAAATGTTGTCTGATATATTTAAAATGTTGTACAGAACAACACAATAATTATTAAGTGTTTGAACAAAGTACTCCTTGATTATTGCACAGTGGTTCCATGAAGTGTTATTGGTTCCATGTAGCGAGGGACTGGGAGGCAGTGTGGTCTAGTGGTTAGAGCTAAATATACCATTCTTCTTGTACCAGTCAGTTACGGTAGTAGAAACCATAAAATGTTGTTTAAAAATATACCTAAACAAAACAGTTAGTGTAACTAGCTTCTGATATCTGTGATTAATCTGAGACCCAAACAGAATCAATGGGGCTCAATAAGTCAAGCTACTGTATATACAATTATCTTAGACCTACACAATATCAGTAATTGCTATTTTGCTTATTTAGAAAAATTACAATACTTACAGTATGCGGAACATGTCTATATCTTGCTTCCCCACTTTGTATAAACAAACCGCTTAAGTACAATCTTCATAATTTCAGCAAGATAAAGCAGTCTCATTTGTACAGACACTGAGTCACAAAGGTCTCAATAAAGTTAATCTTACATCCCTGCTGATTTACAATAGCTAACCCTTCGTACAGGCTCAAGGTCCAGGCTGCTCTATATGTAATACTCACACAGGAAGCATTTCAAGAATTCATTTTACGTAACATGAAACTAAACTTTAACTATTTCCGACCTACAACTTGAAAGAAAATGTACCTACCAGGAACATACTGTACATATGCCTCCACAGCTGTAAACACAACATCTATCAGAGCTATCAGTATCATGATTACCATAACCTTGCTGCACCGCATGCACTTATAAACAGGACAGACAAAGAAACAGGTTCCTCCAAATATTCCCACATTGGATATGATGTTTTCTAGATACAAGTAAAAATAGAAGTGTGATGCACGTATGTCCATAAAGACAGAGAGACAGGAATCTTCAAACATCCTGAAATTCTGATACCAGCGGGGGTGAAGATAAGAAATAAAGTATAAAAGACCCTTTCATGTTACACTGCCAGCTACCCAATGAGACGCTTACCTTCTGCTTTAGTTCGGGTCTCCCTGGCAGATCTGGGGGAGTCACATAGGGGTCTAGGGGGCCCCTGCTGAAGGGGGTTTCCTCCCCCGGAGGAGGTGATAAGGTCACAGCTGCCCTGCCTGTAGCAGCGCACAAAGGGCATGGGTGGCAGGCTGTGACTCTCCCCACAGTGGCGGGGGAGATGGAGCTCGCCGACTGGGGAGAACTCCAAGGAGGTGGAGGAGTCTGTGCTGGTCCTCAGAGGCGGGGAGCCCCCTCCCACGCTGCTGCTCTTCTTCTTGATGCGGGCGATCTCTGCGAAAGACGTGACGCGACGGGGAGGGGAGGAGCGGTGTGAGGAGGAGCAGTGTGAGGCACTCTCACTGAGCTTGACCGGGCAGCTCAGCATGCGTTCCAGAGTGCCCAGTCGAGAGGAGGGAGACCTGTCCAGATTGCGGTCGTAGCTTCTGGACCGTGTTCTCCCGTTGCTCATGTTGGGAGGAGAGATGTTGACATAGACTTGACCCTCAATGACGTTCCTGGACGTTTCTGAGCCCTGCGTGTGTTCCTCTTCCTCCACCTCTTTCTCAGGCTGCTCTTCTTTCATCACCTCTTGGTTGTCCTCCGGCTTCTGGAAGAGGTAGTACTCTGTGGGCTGGCTGGGGCTGCTCTTTGTGTGCTCCTCCGAGCAGCTGGTGATGGAAGACCCAGCAGGGCTCGGGGAGGACTGGGAAGACAGGTCGCAGGTCACCAGCTTGTAGTAGTTCTGGGTGGCCACCACCAGGCGAGCTTGGCTCTGGAAGCAGGAGGTGAGGTCTGAGCCTTCGGACAGGGAGGGCCCGCCGCCACAGTGGAGGTGGTAGGAGTTGCAGTTGGCGTCCAGACCCTGTGGACTCTGTTGCTGCTGTTGGTGTTTGTGACAGCAGCTGCAGGTCTTGCTGCCTTGCTCCTGGGAGGAGTCCTCCTTGGGTTTGGTAGGGGAGGTGTGCAGGTCCAGGTAGAAGGCTCCCCCAGCTTCAAAGTGGCTGCAAATAGAGGAAGTGCAGGACTGGTCCCCGGAGTTCAGGTTGAGGGGCTTGGAAGGCCCACCGTTGTTCATCTTGTTGTAGATGGCGCTGAAGTTGACCAGCACCCCATCTGAACTGTTGCAGGAGGAGTCGCTGACGTAGCCCATCTGCTGGTCCGTAATCTCCGAGGGGTCGGAGAAGCTATAGAAGCAGCAATGGCAGCGTTGGGAGGAAGGCGCCATAGGGAAGTCTGAGCTGGAGCAGCAGCTGCAGGCCTGACTCTGTTGCCCATTCCTCAGCTGGTCCTCGTCGTCGGGAGGGCTGGCGTTCCACTCCTGCTCCCCGCAGTCCATGGACAGCGTGGAGCCGCTGCTGCCGTGCCGTCGTTGGCAGTCATATCCCACAATATCCAGGCACTCTGGCAGCCGTTCTGTATTTTTAGAACCAGCAGTGACATCGCTGGCATCGTGGTTGGTCTCACCAACTTCCTGCCCCTCAGCTATGACCGGTCTGCCAGCCACACCATTGCAGGTCTTGTGCGTTACCCCTACTCCGTTGTGCAATAGGAAAGGCTCTGGCGCAAATGTAAGGTCATGCAGATGGAAGGAAGACTGCTTGCCCATGTGGGTGTTGCTGTTACCGTGAATATGGAAGGAAGAGGCCTCCAGGTAGCCATCCAGACTGTTGTCTTGTACTTCTTCCCCGGAGTTCAGGAGAAAGGGGTTGTGCCGTTGTTGGTTGGCTTTGGCTACTGGCTCCCTGCTCTTGGACTGAGAGGGAGGTTCCTCTGAGTTATTGGAGGAGGAGAAAGAAGAGGAGTCACTGACAACACTGCCCCTGCCACTGGAGGTCTGGATCAGGCTGCTGTAAACCAGCGCCTCTTTCTGCTGGAATTCCTGCTCGGGCAGTGAGGTGGTCCGGGTCAGCCCCAGATCAGACTGGCAGAAGGGGCTAGCTCGCTTGACAGAGCCGCAGCACTGCCTGTCCGGGACCTGGCAATGCACCAGAGGGATGTGATGGACGATTAGGGTCTCCCCTGACAGTTTGGGAGGGCTGTCCATGCTGTCTCTGTCGCCAGTTCAGATTAGCAGCCCAGTGTGAGGATCCACACATCGGGGACCATGAGACGGCGGGTTCCAATACGTCATGGCAAAGACGTCATCGGGGTGTCGGCCAAACATCTAAAAAGGGAAATACAGACATGTAGAATTAAGTAGGGGAACACACTCTATATATCATAATTAGTCTGTGTACAGAGATATATGAAAAATTTTGGAATTCACAGTTTATGTCTTCAGTAACAATAGGTAACAGCTATTTATAAGTGACAATAATTAATAAGCCATCAGGAATATTTCTACCAAAATATGTGATTAACATTTTTAGTTATCAGTTTATTTACTCTTCAAGATAACTGAACTGACCAATACAAAACAAAAACAAGTGTAAGATGATTGCTTGTGTTGTGATACATGGTTTGCTGTGAAGACTGATACCCACAACTGTAGTTATATAACACATCTGCGGGACAAATGTATGGGTTGAATTAAAAAGAGGACAAGCTTCAGCCTTCTTGCTGGATAAACAGCTGGTGAAACACAGCTCAATGTACTGTCGGTTGCTGTAAAGACACACAAGACCCTGCTCAGATTAAACCATGACACAATGAAATCACTTTCGTCTCTCAGCTCTTAACACAAGGCCTCACTGCCTCCCAGTCCATCAGCTCTAACTACTAGATCACACTGCCTCCCAATCTCTCAGCTCTAATTATTAGAACACACTGCCTCCCAATCCCTAAAACAGGATTAGCTGAAACTGAGAGTCAATGTGCTGCAGCTCTCTGACAATCACCCTGAGAACCCAAAGCTTTCAATGGGATTAGAGGGGGACACCACACCTGAGCACTCTCAATACCCTATCTGAATTACAACAATGATACTGAAAGAAGAATGTGAAACCAGCACTGGCATTCACAAACCAAAATGAGAATAAAATCAACACTGATGGTTTTCTTTGTCTTTGTGAGAGGTTATTCCTGCTACATATTAATCGGACCATCGATTCTTGTTCAGTTCCTAGCTTATTGTTCCCAGAAAGACATCCAGACAGCTCTTGAAGGATCTCAAGGAATCAGCTGTAACCAACCATTCCATACACAGACCACTCTGTGTAGAAAAGTGTCTCCCGTCTTCCACCCTGAATCTGTCTCCATGTCAACTACCAAATGTGTCCCCACATCATTTGACAAAATAGAATTTAACAAGCTTATACTGTCGACAGAAAAAAGGAACCAAAACAGTATGTCCTTCAACAGTGACGTCATATCCAAAGTGGACAGCTCTGCCTCCATAACACCACTCTCTTGTCACTAAACAAAACAAAGCCACAGAGGTTCACAAATCCAACAATGAGTGTTTGTTTAGAAACAGTAGAGACAGAATACAGAACCTCTAACATGTTCTGCCAAATATCGAAATAACAGAGCGCTTTGTTGGTCATCAGCTACACCCTGTCTTCACCTCACTGCTCAGAGTAAGAAAGAGAGATTTATATTCTGAGAATGGTGTCGTGTAGGGCTGGACGATAATGACATTTTCAATTATCGATTATTGGCTAGCTCAGATAATCGATTTTCTTGAATCTTGTTTTAGCTCCCATTAATTGAGACTTTCTTTTTAGTTTAGAGTTCTTCCTCTGCGGCACTGCAGAAGCCCTGCTGTTGTAAATAGTATATATGTGTGAATGTAAGGTTGGCAGGGATGGAGTTAAATCTGTCCCTGCCAACAATCACAGGTGTGGCCATTCCCCAATTAGAGGTAGTTGATGTTGTGGGGAGTGGCCACATGATTACAAAAAGGAGGCAAAAAAAGGTTGTTTGGTTGCGTGCGTGCGTGTGCTGTGCTGTGATTTTTGTGCTGTTTGGTAGCTGTAGTGAAGGCTAATGACCAGCTTACAAGTGATGCATTCTTTTGCTTGAACATTTTATTTTCAAAGATTTCAGCTTCCCTGGCTCTCCTTACAGACAGCCCATGTAGTATGTAAACAAAACCAGCAGATCAATATAATACCTGCCAATATTTTAAAGGGTGCTTTTTTAAAGCCTCAAAAGCAGCTGACAAACCTAGCAACAACTGATTGTGTTATTTTTGGAATAAATTGATTTCAAAGGGTCCCAGTAAGCCTGGCTAGACCAGGATTGCTGTCTGTTCTCTGATACCAGTGTGTGCAGGCTTCAGCTGGTTTGTCTTGATGGTTTCAGGGTGCTGTTTATCAGTGATACTGTCTATAGAACAGTACATGCATCTAAAGTCTGTAAAGAGGTTCACAAATAAACTGATGTGGTTGTTTTTGGAATACATTAATTTCACATGGTCCTACCACACCTGGCTAGACAAGTGCTGTTGTCTGTTCTCTGATATCAGCGGATACAGGCTTGTCCACTCACTACCATACTTCAGTACAATCCTGCCGTACAGATAAGCAGCACAGAGGCCACTAGTGAGAAGTAAGACGTGGAGGAGGGATACACTGAACAAAATGGGATTCCGTTCAATCTTGTAGGTACCACGTCAGCTCCCCGTTCTGTGTTTGCACATCAAATCTGGTCATATGACATGAAGAGAAACACTGCTTTCTAATCTGCCAAGAACAACACTAGACAGCCATGCATTAAAAAGACCAGGAGAAGCATGCAGAGCAATACCATGTTGTAACACACATCTTTAGTCTACAAAATGCGTGGCTTTATGCACGCATGATGCAAACCAACATGCAAACTCAATAATGTGTTCAGTTGATTATAAAGTAATGCTTGAGTGTGCAATTACCAAACAGTCGAATCCACAAAAGCAGTGCTGTAAGAAAACGCATTCCAGTAGAATGCAGTAAGTGCAATAAAGGTATTGCTGGCCTACAGTCCAGTCTACCCAGCTCCAGTGGAAACACCACAAGCATCCAAAACATGCACTCCTGTCTAATATTAGACACCTCTGAGAACGAGGACACTGCCCTTTAAGCCTCCTCATGTGAAACGCCTGACCTGGTTGATTAACGGGCTGACAAGTTTATCCCAAGTCAAAGCCGACACACTCTTCTATTCAAATGTCTGCTGGCATTTGCACCACCACCTCTCATGCTGCAAAGATATCACAGCATCAATGAGTTGTGATCTAGAATACCAAGCTCTGATCATAGCTCCCTATTCTGTTTCTCAAAGAAGGGCGGGGTGGGGGGGGCAGTCCCACTCCCACTCCCACTCCCACTCCCAGCCTGCCTTACCTTCAGTCCAACTGCGTTTTGTTTTAATCCTTTAATGTAAACAGTACATCTTCAGTCGCCCACTCTGTCACGTCAGTAGAGAACAGTGCATCACAGCATCCCACACACCTCCCTTTGCACAGAATGCAGGGCTCTGTTATCCCTCTCTCTATCTCTCTCTCCAGATCTTTCTCTCTCTCAGTCTAACAGCTCTGATATTGTAGAGGTAATGCGCATTCTCCTTCTATACACGTCCCTCCCCCCTTCACACACACACAAGCAAGAGAGGCAGGGAGAGAGAGAGAGATGGCGCTCTCTTTCTCACACACACACACACACACATTCCCAGGGCTGTCAGTAACATCAGCTCTGTCCACTGCTATGATGCAGAGTTCTGGAACACTGGACACCGGCCAGGCCCAGGATTCTGGAATGTGTCTTGGGATTAGACTTAGGGTGAGAGTGGCATGGAGGGGAGAGAGAGAGAGCGAGAGAGAGAGATGTGATTGTAAGAGTAGATAGGGAAGGAGAGAGGTTAAGAGCCATACACAGGGAGTGAGACACATAGAACTGGAAAAGAAGGGAATTGGGATAGATGGATGTAAAGAGAGGTGACGCTAGAATTATTAAAAAGCAAATCAAGGAAGTGATGAAATGATGGCAGAGAGGAGTACACTGCACCATGTTGAGGGAGTACGAGTATTGCATGTTGGTCGCAAAAATTAAACAAACAAACTCTTCCAGTTACTAGGTAGCGTGGTAAATCATTAAAAAGGTGTAGAGGGCAAATCTAGCTTGTATATAACACACTGGTGTGGCCACTTGTGTATTGTAAAGGACTGCGTTCAGTTTTGATCCCCACACTACAAAAAGGAGATTGTGTCTTAAAAGAGCATGAGTTATTAAGATGGCTTGAGGGAAATGAATCGATTTAGTACAAGAAACTAAGGCAAGCAGACAAACGGTGAGGCTACAGAAACAGCCATTCTTGAAATCCCATGAACACACAGATTTAACATCACCCGAAAAAACCACACAGCACCAATTAGCATTAGTCCTCCGTTTGTCTCTCAACAGAGACGTTAAAGTATTGATCTACTGCCAAGGATACATTCATAAATACTGCCTTCTACAGCAATGATGTCCCAGTCTTGGCATGGCTAAGCTATGTGTAGCAGTGGTACAGTATCTCAGGTCCATTTCTGGATCCAATGCAAATTCAGGAGGCCCCAGCTAACTCCCTTTACCTGACTCTTTTCTTTAAGAAATACCATGCTGCAAGAACCATGATGCATTACAAAATGTGAGTTATAAACCCGTCCTGATCACTCCCAGTGAACATGGAGTATTATGGTCACCCTACAGTAACTCAATATAAATAAATACAAACAACATAAGCCTGTCACAGCTGAAATGCCTCAATGTATTGAATCTGTTCCAAGGGCCTTCAGAGCAGAGATATTGCACAGTACATCTGCCCTGACAGCGGCAGCATATCCTGTACTCTTACCTGTCAGCCATTTTGTGTCTGTGTTTAGGCAAATGATGGAAGTGTCAGTTATGTAAGAGCTGTAACACAGCAGCACTGTCAGTCTGCTTGACTATTCATAGCCCTTCTCACACTAAAGCACCCCACAGGGACTCAGCTTGCATGCACAGCCTTATTCAGACATGGAAAACAAGCACAGCCTGCCTTTGTGATGGAGAGGGCTGAGGGGTGGGCAGTTATTGGAAAGAGGAATTATTTAAAAACCAAATTACTGTACTCAGGATCTCTGCAGTTTGCAGTAAGTGGGTCCCTCTATAGGTCTGCACTGTAGTGCCCTTAAGCGAGAAAGCAATCTTTTAACAAGCAGACCTGTGGTTGTTTTCAGTGTTCATGAGAACTGCTCGATTGGCCGTGCTAGTGAATGCAGTCTTCCATGATTATCTGCAGAGCAGGGTCAGCATCCCCAGAGCACCCCCACTCCCTCCCCACTGCCCTGTGGTTATGGGACGGGACAGCACTTCAGTGGATAATGTGCAGTTCAGTCTTCATACCCATTGCTTCTGCTGCCTCTCTTTTTGAGACAGCTTGCAGAGCCTCTGTGTGTAGCTAATGGTCAAGGCAGGCAAAAAAAAAAAAACTTGAATAGCAAATGTAGGACTCAGCATTTGCTATTCAAGCAATGGGAAGTTAAAAAAATAAAAAAATAAAGGTTCTGATCCATCAGGGCTTGGTCAGGAGTTTCAATATTCACCCACACAGATTGAGTTCCCGATTGAACTGACTCCAGCAGCCAGTGCTGCACTTATATGCATGTGGTCAGGTTAAACTGGCAATCAGTTTACCAATTTAACCCTACCACAATCCTCACATTTTTTTGTTTATGCACGGATGTTTAATCTCACCCCTGCCAACCTGACAAATACACTTTATTTGTCACAAGCACCCAAATTACAACATATCAGTACAAGCAGTGGGAGTTCCTTGTACTCTATGGCCTTTAAATAGGTCTGTTATGTATGTGGAACTATGGGTGTGCTGTTTTATCTGAAAGATTACAGTAGAAGAATGACTTTGCAGACTGATAAATTAGACTATAGACATAGTCACTCACTGTGCTCTGCTGTATACAGGGCAGGCAGAGGGCTCAATAAACCAAAGACTCTTCATTCTCATAGTCACTCACTGTGCTCTGCTGTATACAGGGCAGGCAGGGGGTTCAATAAACTGGAATCATGCTGCACTGATTGGTTCCTCATCAAGACTGGCTATTTTTATCAGTCAAGGGTTAGCAAAAAAGCAAATAAAAAAATAAATAAAACACTACCAAGTGAAACTGCAGTCTGGTGCTTTACAAACAAATGAAACCAGTGTGCTAAACTGCAACTCAGTGGGTTGGACATTGAAATCCACTGCCAAGCAAATGTACTGTGCATCCTCTAAAATAGTGCGTGGGAGATTTCTCTAAACTCTGAGAGCTACCACGCTACCTTTGGAACAAAGACAAGTGTACATCCAGAACTCCATCCTATGATTTACACTGAAAACCCAATAAAACAGCAGTAAGAATTGCACAGCGACTGAAAGGTTACAGCCATTCAATGCGAGGCTACGATGAAGTTTGGTAAAGATGGAGCAAAATCCAGGCTGTTTTCGTGTTAACCAAATCAATTACGCAAGAGAGATGTCTTTTGTCTATCACTAAAGAATGTACCTCAACATTCCTCTCCATTCGTATCTTGCACACAGCTGGAAAACAGGTGTGTTCCTTTGCTTTGTGGAATGGAAAGCTGTTTATAAGTCAGTGTTATTCAGAGGGCAGGCTGTCCTGTCCCTGATGTGGATCCCATGGTGATGTGCATCCCATGGTGACAGTTTGAAAATCGAGATTCTTCTAATACAGAAACATGTGAAATCTATATTCATCAAGCCTAAGAGTATGCCATTACCATTTACTACGCGTGCAGAAATCTCGGTTTGTTTATCTTTTAGACAGTTGTTGTCTGTCTGTAGTTATTTATATACAGTCCATACAGTAGACATGGCTGCAGCTGCTGATGCATGTGGGTGGCTCTTGTGCAGTGCTGTCTCTCTGAATAACTGCACAGCACCCAAAAGGTTAGAAACTTTTATATAAAATCAATGGGATTATCCATATAAATGTTTCCCATAGTAAAAGCATTGCAACATGTAATAAAGCATAGTGAAAACATTGGTAAGCAATGCAAAGCCCATGGAGGTAAGGTAAAGCATATTAAAAACACACATTGCTAAACCATGATATAACCATGCGGAAAGCAGAGGAAAACTGCAAATATTCTATGGTAATCTTTTTAATAATATAGCCAAATGCAGTCTGGAACATCTATAGAAAGCTGGCAGTATATGCTAAAGGTTTGTATTGATGCAAAATCAACGCAGGCATTGTGTTCTCCATGTGACAGACAGGCAGGTCCAGGGTTTTATTTCCCTAAAAGCATCTTGAAATCTCCCCATATTGGGTGAAGCTGCCTTTGAACTGTGTATGCATGATAAAGCACAACAACCATCACTGGCATTGGAGCTTTTAAGATCTCAGTAACGTTCTCCAGGTGGAATACATGGCCTCACTGATGGTACCCTTCTTTAAAAACAATTTTGAATAGGGACCTGTGGAAGGGTGGTGGGTAATTCACTGACACACGAGACAGAACAGTTGTACTTGGAACACAGCCCAGGTGCCCAGTTTTATTTTCAGCAAATTTTACTGTTTTACCCGCAGAGGGCACTGTTGTCCGTGGGCTGCCTATCAACAATGATAAACAGCACCACGGAAATACCAAAGCTTGTAAGTTGAATAAACTGCGGGCACACTCGCAGGTGCTCAAAATAATATAGAGAACAGAAGGCGAAAAGAACAAGGGAAAATAAAACAGTAATAAAACTACAAATAAAAGGTGCTGCACTCTGCAGCGTTATCCCGGTCGCCGCTACCCGCACAACCTGGATCACCGTCCTACTCTGGCGGCTCCCTGCCTACTCCAAACAATAGTTCGGGGTCTGCCCAAGGGTTCCCTGCTGTCACTCTCTGGCTTGTTCGTTGTTCCCAGCTGGTCTCTCCGTCCTTGACCAGCGCTTCCGCAAACACAGCGCGTCTACCAAGGTAGACCTGAGGAAACAGCAGAGCGTTATTTTATAGGACCAACAATCTCCCAAGACGCGCCTCTCAGCCATTCAGAGAGGGGGAAAGTCCACACACCCACTTTCCCACCTCCCCGTGTCACTGCCATGACTCACAGGCGGTTTTTGGACGACTGCCGCCCTCTTCCTGCAGCCCATGAACACACAGAGATCTCTCCCTGTTACAGGACCCCAAACTGGAAATTGAGAAAAACGCAAAAGCAAGAACAACTGCACTGCAGTGAAGCAAATGTTTAAGTATAATATTATCTGTAAGCATCACAAGGCCTGCATCTCGCCACAACAGTCAAAGACATCGCTCCATACAATAAAGTCAAAGAAAACAAAACTAATTCAAGTAGATGGTTTATGAACAGTCTTTCAGCTCAACTGTACATTATCCTGCAGGGCTGGAAATAAGACTCCCATTGCATAGCGGTTTAATCAAGTTCGTAGTAAAACCTGGAATGGGTGAAGCTGCTGTGCAATATAAGGCTTATTTCAATCCCTGATGTTGTTTCACAAATTAGAAGACTCCAGAATTTCCTGGGGACACCCTGGGCAAACTAGGACCCAAGTTTGAGGACAACTGCTCTAGACTTTTGACACAGTGGTCGCCAGTGGTGAGCATCCTTTTTATTGAACATATAGAACAGGAGCAGGAGCATGTAATGTGATGTACAGGTAACACCTTCTTTAGAACAAAACATCCAATTATCAGGCAGCAGATCAGCATATTAGATTATATACATGCATTCAAAAAATAAACAGAATCAACTGGTACATAGATATATTACCAGCACATTCAAAATCACTAATAAGGATTTTTGGACAATGGTCTAAGTAAACAGGAAAACAAATATATTCAGATGTTTACAAATTTGTATTCAAAACCAAGTTTCCTTTCCGTTTTAGATAACCAGGGAACACTGGCTGACCCTACAGTTTGAATCATCGTGAACTGAAATAAATGCATGTGTTTTTCAATGTGCTGGCATGAGTCACAGGCTGTGCTTGGCTGGACTTCAAAAAACTAAAAGTGTTGTCTAAGATTGGATTATCTAGCCTTTCTTGAACATGTCAAAGTCAAGGACCCCAGTAGTAAATTCTCTATATAAACCTGGCGGATTCTTTGAGTCCCTGTACTGAGATCAGATCCCCAGGGCCTACTGTAGCTCTTTTAATAAGAAACAGCGGGCACGACCACATAACCCCAGCTTTAGCATCTCTGCACTGGTTACCAGTTAAACATAGAACTGACTTGAAGATCTTGCAGATGACCTTCAAGGCCTTTACTAGCCTGGGTCCATCTTACACCAAGGATCTACTTTGCTGCTAAACTCCCCAACGTAGCTTGCAGTCAAATAAAAATGATCCTTCTGTATCACCAAGAACAAAGTTACAAACTCTTGTAGATCCTGCCCTTTGCTCTTTGGTCCTTCGTCTGTGGAACTCCCTTCCAAGGTCTATCAGGGACTCAGTCTGTATCTGTGTTTAAATCACACCTCAAGACTCATTTTTATACATTGGTTTACTGCAATGCATAGATTTTATTGTATTGCTTTATGTGTATTTATGTTTTTTGTTTTTTTTTTTAATGTGAAGCGTTTTGGGAATTTTTCTAATGACAGGTACTATACAAAATAAATATATTATATATTATTATTCCCTGGTTCTCAGCCCCCCAGTATTATTTAGACTGTACAGTCCTTGGCTTTATTCTCATGAAAAGTTCAGGGTGGGTTGTTTTCTGAGAAACAAGGCAGTGCCGTTTCAGAGGAAGGGTGTGAGAGCCATTGCTGTCTGTGCGTCTCTCTCTGTGTCTCACTCAGTCCAGGGAACAGGACATGCAGTACAGACAAGCAGCCTCATTCCAAGCCATCAAGCCTCCTTTCACTCGCTGGAGCCTGGGAAACCACAGCAGCCCTGGCTCAGGAAAGGGCTGGCCGACAATACACTCTTGTTTCATTGCTGGAGTTCTGGAGTAAGTTTGTAAAACACAAAGCCATTGAACATGTGAGCCAGCAGACTATACTGTGAGGAGTAATGACAGGGTGAGATAGTCTCACACACAGACACTCTGACAGGGTAAGCATAGTCTCACATACTCCCACCCACACAGACACACAAACACACACACACATGCTACATTGTGAGGAGTAATGACAGAGTGAGATAGTCTCACACAGACACTCCCACCCACACAGACACACACAGAGGCTATACTGTGGGGAGTAATGACAGGGTGAGACAGTCTCACACACAGACACTCCCACCCACACAGACACACACACACACACACACGCAGGCTATACTGTGAGGAGTAATGACAGGGTGAGATAGTCTCACACACAGACACTCTGACAGGGTGAGTATAGTTTCACATACTCCCACCCACACAGACACACACACACACACACACACACACATACAGTAATGTCTGATAAACTACTGTGCCATAGTAAAAGCATAGCAAAGGGTAATAAAACAGAGTGAAATCATGGTAGAGCATACGTACCGTCAGCATTGGAAAACTGCACAGTAGAAACATTGGAAAATGGCAAAGTTACTGTGCACATTTACCACGGTAAACTTTTATAGGGGTGGACACTTTATTTCAATTAAATTAATATTTCAATTAAATATTTCACACATCATGTTTTGTCTGCATTTGTGATAAACTGAGATAAATTACAGCAGGTATCGTTGTGTTGTTGTTGCAGCTTTGAAGAGAGGAAGCAGGCTCAGGTAGGGATTACTCTGGATAAGATGTTACAGTCAGACCTGTCAGCGCTGATAACTGGCTTTTGAAAAACATTTTCTTCTGTCTAATGAGGATGCAATCAGACTCTCCAGCCTATTCCCCCCACCCTGCAGCCTCAGTGATAAAACTCTAGGACGCTTCAACAGTTGCATTGAAGAACACGTCACGCTTCTTTCAACAGCTCTCTCTCGTTCTCTGTAGCTGAACTCCCATGCATTGACAATACGTAGCAGTCTGTTTTGCAGCATGGCCCAGGGAGACACCACTTGTGAGACTTGTTTAGTAAGAAAAAGATCTGTGATTTTTGCAGCCTTGCATACTGAAGCACCTGTCACCTACAGAACATCATGTCACGTCTACATTTTAAATAAAAACATTTCAAAACCACTGGGTAAATGTGATGGATTAGCTACTACAACACTTCATATTGCCTGCTCATGTATAGTTTACTTTGAGTTGCTACGATGAACAGGTTTTTGAAGATTCTGATCAATGTGAATAAAAGATTGCTAAATGACAAGCTTGGTTTCTTTAATTAACACACAGGTGCCGCAGCTAGGGTACCAGCAATGGTAGCCCTAGTGTCATACAAACAAAACAAACAAAGCTAAAAATAAAAGTATTCCACACAGGGTGAGTGCTAGCCTCACTAAGAGAAGTCCTGCTCCAGGAACCTACCTTGCGAAACAGTCTCTATACTGTTGTTGGGATCAAATCCCCTAAACTAACCTAGCCAAGCCCCAGCATCCTCCCGGCGACTCCAGCCTCTTCCTGACAGCATCGGCTGGGCAATGCCTTCACAAGAACCGTCTTAGAGTGGAAGGGTTTCGTGCAGTAGTTCCCTCTTCTGGAGCGGATGCTCTCCTCCTCGGTGTACATGAACACAGAGGCTTTCTCTCAGTGCCCGTCTGTGTAGCCATGGCATTGTAGTAGCCTGGAAAGCTGGCGCTGCTGAGTTCTTAAACAGACGTAGGCTCCCTGGACAAGCCCTCCCTGCCAGTCAGGACCTCCTGGTCAGCTCAGCTCCAGGCAAGCCTTCCTGTTTACAAAGCAGCAGTGCAGCTGAACCAGCGACAAGGTCCTCCCTGCCACTGCGGTCATTAACAGAACAGCTTCTTTACTGCTGCCTATCAGCGTGCCCGTCTCACTGCCACAGTCTTGGGCTCATAAATGTAATCTTGCTGCATTAAAATCCAGTCAGAAGCATCAGTTCCTATAGTAATTGCACCCGGTCCACAAAACTATCTTCCCTGACTAATCTTAGCGCACTAAAGCTTCATAACAACAAACAAAAGGCACAGGACCCTATGGACTGTCCTGTGGAAAGTCTGTGGTTCCGCATGGCTACTGAATTAACAAAGGTGTTGTGTTAGTTACAGCCAAACCACTGATGCAATTATAAAAGATTCCTGCTGTATACCATGGGAAAAGCAGAGCAAAGTGCAGTGAAGCATTACAGCACAAGAAGTATACATACAAGTACTTGTAAGCACAGTAAATACATAGTAATCATGTAAATCATGGTAAATACATCACAGCAAACTGCAAAATGATTATGCAGATTTACACGGTCGTGAATTTCTAAAGGGTGGTGTGGAACAGTGTTAGTGCTGATTAACAGCATTGTACAGTCTCCTGAAGTCATAAGATCCTGCAGGTTGCCCAATGGTATCACTTTGAAACTGCTCGACCCTCTTGGGCACCATCCTCTCCAGCTGTGATGCTTGGAAGACCCTTCAGTGCTGTATAATTGTTGAGGCTAGACGTTATCTCAGGTCCAATCATGCCACTGAGATACATGTACAGACCGGGAGTTCAGAAAGTACAGTGAAAGATTTGTAGTCCTGCAGCACCCTCCTGGACTACATATTTTCTCCTCCCCCCACTCTGTCATCTCTGCCACAGCACATTCTTTCAATTAGTAATATTAGTCAAGGCTTGATAAGTACACCACCAAAGATCCTCTGTCCATCTTAACACTGTCCATCGATCCCCCCTCAGCATGCAACAGCCCTTTTTTTTTTTGACTGCTGTAATTATAATATGCCCAGAAACATTTCACATTTACAAAGCCAATCTAGCATGGACCCAGCCATATAAACATGTCATGTCTACAAAAGGTGCCAAGTTATATACAAAACATGGTAATCCCTGTAATGTGTAATAATATAAAAGTGGCCAAGTTAAAGAAGTGCCAATCAGGGCAAACTCTGCATTTTTATTATAGGAGGAACTAGTAGCAACATGAATACAACGTTTGCCCCAACTGTGTCCTGTTTTACATTGTTCACTTTTATTAGATCTTTACAAGGCTAGCCAAGGAACTAAGAGTAGAAATGAGTTTAAACCAGCATTTTCTATTGCTTTAGCTGTGTGAACAAGGAAGCACATGGGCTGCAGGCCACATGTAGCACTGCGTCTAAATATTAGCATTTAATACATTATACAGGCAGGATTCTCTTTTCTGAAAGGCGAATCCAGGGTGGCGGTTTCATAGGCTAATATAGCCTAATCTTTGCAGTTATCAAATATTGACAATGATTTTTGTAACAAGGTTTTTAGGAACCATGTCAACAATTCAGTTTAATCCAAAATGTAATCCATGTTGCTGAAGTTCTATAAACCTAGGCTGAGATTCAGGAGAGGGATAATGGGGGCTTGCCTCTCCTGTCTGTCCATCCTCCCCAACTTATTTAAACCTCAAAGAAACTGACTTGGCTGAGCTGCAACTTTATCCTCCAGCTCCCCACATCCACTTTACTTGTAGGCAGTCCCCTCAATGGGGATGTTAGAGTTAGGGTTAGGGGATTGTTTCACTATGCCTCCCTCGATGACCTTGCCTTGTCAGATCAGTCCATCTTTCAGAGGGCTTCCTTCGCCCCTTGAGATGCGAAACTATAAGCTGCTGTACCCTTACCATTCTGACTAGCTCCTCCCAAGGAGAATCACTATAGCAGAGTGGACTGACAAATTTAATACGATACTGAAGACATTATATTTGCCGTAATGTATTTTCAATCGCCAGCTAGCTCTGCCTGAATGCAACGGTACTTTCAGGTTTGGTTTGTTTTGAATGTCTTTATCCAAACGCAGTAAACAAGCTGAAAGGGGCGTGGGATTCTCACTGACAGACTGGGAGGCGGAGCTGAAAGGGGCGTGGGATTCTCACTGACAGACTGGGAGGCGGAGCTGAAAGGGGCGTGGGATTCTCACTGACAGACTGAGAGGCGGAGCTGAAAGGGGCGTGGGATTCTCACTGACAGACTGGGAGACGGAGCTGAAAGGGGCGTGGGATTCTCACTGACAGACTGAGAGGCGAAGCTGAAAGGGGCGTGGGATTCTCACTGACAGACTGAGAGGCGGAGCTGAAAGGGGCGTGGGATTCTCACTGACAGACTGAGAGGCGGAGCTGAAAGGGGCGTGGGATTCTCACTGACAGACTGAGAGGCGGAGCTGAAAGGGGCGTGGGATTCTCACTGACAGACTGGGAGGCGGAGCTGAAAGGGGCGTGGGATTCTCACTGACAGACTGAGAGGCGAAGCTGAAAGGGGCGTGGGATTCTCACTGACAGACTGAGAGGCGGAGCTGAAAGGGGCGTGGGATTCTCACTGACAGACTGGGAGGCGGAGCTGAAAGGGGCGTGGGATTCTCACTGACAGACTGGGAGGCGGAGCTGAAAGGGGCGTGGGATTCTCACTGACAGACTGAGAGGCGAAGCTGAAAGGGGCGTGGGATTCTCACTGACAAACTGAGAGGCGGAGCTGAAAGGGGCGTGGGATTCTCACTGACAGACTGGGAGGCGGAGCTGAAAGGGGCGTGGGATTCTCACTGACAGACTGAGAGGCGAAGCTGAAAGGGGCGTGGGATTCTCACTGACAGACTGAGAGGCGGAGCTGAAAGGGGCGTGGGATTCTCACTGACAGACTGGGAGGCGGAGCTGAAAGGGGCGTGGGATTCTCACTGACAGACTGGGAGGCGGAGCTGAAAGGGGCGTGGGATTCTCACTGACAGACTGAGAGGCGAAGCTGAAAGGGGCGTGGGATTCTCACTGACAGACTGAGAGGCGGAGCTGAAAGGGGCGTGGGATTCTCACTGACAGACTGGGAGACGGAGCTGAAAGGGGCGTGGGATTCTCACTGACAGACTGAGAGGCGAAGCTGAAAGGGGCGTGGGATTCTCACTGACAGACTGAGAGGCGGAGCTGAAAGGGGCGTGGGATTCTCACTGACAGACTGGGAGGCGGAGCTGAAAGGGGCGTGGGATTCTCACTGACAGACTGGGAGGCGGAGCTGAAAGGGGCGTGGGATTCTCACTGACAGACTGGGAGGCGGAGCTGAAAGGGGCGTGGGATTCTCACTGACAGACTGAGAGGCGAAGCTGAAAGGGGCGTGGGATTCTCACTGACAGACTGAGAGGCGAAGCTGAAAGGGGCGTGGAATTCTCACTGACAGACTGAGAGGCGGAGCTGAAAGGGGCGTGGGATTCTCACTGACAGACTGAGAGGCGGAGCTGAAAGGGGCGTGGGATTCTCACTGACAGACTGAGAGGCGGAGCTGAAAGGGGCGTGGGATTCTCACTGACAGACTGAGAGGCGAAGCTGAAAGGGGCGTGGGATTCTCACTGACAGACTGAGAGGCGAAGCTGAAAGGGGCGTGGGATTCTCACTGACAGACTGGGAGGCGGAGCTGAAAGGGGCGTGGGATTCTCACTGACAGACTGGGAGGCGGAGCTGAAAGGGGCGTGGGATTCTCACTGACAGACTGGGAGGCGGAGCTGAAAGGGGCGTGGGATTCTCACTGACAGACTGGGAGGCGGAGCTGAAAGGGGCGTGGGATTCTCACTGACAGACTGGGAGGCGGAGCTGAAAGGGGCGTGGGATTCTCACTGACAGACTGAGAGGCGGAGCTGAAAGGGGCGTGGGATTCTCACTGACAGACTGGGAGGCGGAGCTGAAAGGGGCGTGGGATTCTCACTGACAGACTGGGAGGCGGAGCTGAAAGGGGCGTGGGATTCTCACTGACAGACTGGGAGGCGGAGCTGAAAGGGGCGTGGGATTCTCACTGACAGACTGAGAGGCGAAGCTGAAAGGGGCGTGGGATTCTCACTGACAGACTGAGAGGCGGAGCTGAAAGGGGCGTGGGATTCTCACTGACAGACTGGGAGGCGGAGCTGAAAGGGGCGTGGGATTCTCACTGACAGACTGAGAGGCGAAGCTGAAAGGGGCGTGGGATTCTCACTGACAGACTGAGAGGCGGAGCTGAAAGGGGCGTGGGATTCTCACTGACAGACTGAGAGGCGGAGCTGAAAGGGGCGTGGGATTCTCACTGACAGACTGAGAGGCGAAGCTGAAAGGGGCGTGGGATTCTCACTGACAGACTGAGAGGCGGAGCTGAAAGGGGCGTGGGATTCTCACTGACAGACTGGGAGGCGGAGCTGAAAGGGGCGTGGGATTCTCACTGACAGACTGGGAGGCGGAGCTGAAAGGGGCGTGGGATTCTCACTGACAGACTGAGAGGCGGAGCTGAAAGGGGCGTGGGATTCTCACTGACAGACTGGGAGGCGGAGCTGAAAGGGGCGTGGGATTCTCACTGACAGACTGGGAGGCGGAGCTGAAAGGGGCGTGGGATTCTCACTGACAGACTGGGAGGCGGAGCTGAAAGGGGCGTGGGATTCTCACTGACAGACTGGGAGGCGGAGCTGAAAGGGGCGTGGGATTCTCACTGACAGACTGGGAGGCGGAGCTGAAAGGGGCGTGGGATTCTCACTGACAGACTGAGAGGCGGAGCTGAAAGGGGCGTGGGATTCTCACTGACAGACTGGGAGGCGGAGCTGAAAGGGGCGTGGGATTCTCACTGACAGACTGGGAGGCGGAGCTGAAAGGGGCGTGGGATTCTCACTGACAGACTGGGAGGCGGAGCTGAAAGGGGCGTGGGATTCTCACTGACAGACTGGGAGGCGGAGCTGAAAGGGGCGTGGGATTCTCACTGACAGACTGGGAGGCGGAGCTGAAAGGGGCGTGGGATTCTCACTGACAGACTGGGAGGCGGAGCTGAAAGGGGCGTGGGATTCTCACTGACAGACTGGGAGGCGGAGCTGAAAGGGGCGTGGGATTCTCACTGACAGACTGGGAGGCGGAGCTGAAAGGGGCGTGGGATTCTCACTGACAGACTGGGAGGCGGAGCTGAAAGGGGCGTGGGATTCTCACTGACAGACTGGGAGGCGGAGCTGAAAGGGGCGTGGGATTCTCACTGACAGACTGGGAGGCGGAGCTGAAAGGGGCGTGGGATTCTCACTGACAGACTGGGAGGCGGAGCTGAAAGGGGCGTGGGATTCTCACTGACAGACTGAGAGGCGGAGCTGAAAGGGGCGAGGGATTCTCCAGGGACAGACTGGGAGGCGGAGCTGAAAGGGGCGTGGGATTCTCAGGGACAGACTGGGAGGCGGAGCTGAAAGGGGCGTGGGATTCTCACGGACAGACTGGGAGGCGGAGCTGAAAGGGGCGTGGGATTCTCACTGACAGACTGGGAGGCGGAGCTGAAAGGGGCGTGGGATTCTCACTGACAGACTGGGAGGCGGAGCTGAAAGGGGCGTGGGATTCTCAGGGACAGACTGGGAGGCGGAGCTGAAAGGGGCGTGGGATTCTCAGGGACAGACTGGGAGGCGGAGCTGAAAGGGGCGTGGGATTCTCAGGGACAGACTGGGAGGCGGAGCTGAAAGGGCCGTGGGATTCTCCAGGGACAGATTAGGAGATGGAGGTTAGGCAGTGTTCATAACAAGTAGCTGGGATGACCATGGATTAGTGTAAATAAATAATCTTTCATTTTGAAATGAAAAACAAGGGGAGAGAAACACTCAAGAATGTGTGGAATGTACTGCAGATGTCATTTCGGCTATGCATTGGTTTCCTTTGCAGTCATTTATAAATTCTTGAACAAATCCAAAGCATGATCATTTCTGAAAACATTTCAAGCAACGTTTTGTCTGAATATCAGGCCTATTTGTCCCTGACAGCACCTACATAAACATGTGAATTCACATGTGGCATGAAGCCCAAGAAAAGGTTTAATGTCCGAGTTACCAAAAACCAAAGATAATGCTGTTACTAGCCCAACACTCGCAGGAGATCTGCCTCCTCAGTCCCTTTAAGAGGCCAAACTCACATCTCTCAGGCTAATCCTCAGTTATTATCAACCTGGGTTTTCATTTAAAAAGCACCAAGCAGGACACACAGTCATAGTCACTACAGCGGCTTTGCTTCACTCCTGTGTAATCGCTCCTCCATGGCTCCCCTAAACTGTACTCTTGGGGTCACCTGCCACAGGTCTGGGTATTCATGGGTTAACATGACTTCTAATTTGTAATTTAACTTTTATAAAGCCCAGACTGCTTGTGATACAATTTTTGTAAACTTGTTATCTGAATCAACAGAAGAGAAGTCCAAGCTAATACTATTGTTGTTTTAAAGGTAAAGGCTGCAATTCAGACTAATAATACATTTGCATTTCTGATTTTCTGGTACCTTGCGTACCCCCTGCCCCGAGGTGCTCTGCCTTAGCACTGCTTTCAGATGTTACACAACCAAGCAGGTGAATGGTGGCTTTGTACTTTTACATGAAGCAGCAGAATTAATCTTTTACTTGCTTTATTACATTTCTAATGGATCATATCCTAACCTTATATTGCTAACAAGTCATCACTATTTCCAGCAACAGTCTTTAATATATTTGAATTGATGTTAAAACAGCATTGCACACTGGCTTATCTTACCAGAACCACCCCTAGAAAAGTTAAAACCTGCCTATCTTTCACCATGCTTTCACTGTGCTTTACTACACTTTGTTACTTTTAAGGGCATTACAGTCAGGCATGCTGCTGCACCTAATATGTCTGCTGCACTGATTTGTAAACTTAAATCTTTTTTTTTATATTCTGTCCATTTGCAACACAAACCTCCACTTGATAGTGCACATACTGAAGGCTCCACATTGTATTTGGTTTGCTACACTAACAATAAGTTTTTCAGTGTGAAACTGCTCCACATGCAAGGACACTGCATCTTATTCTCCACCCCTTTTCAAAGGTGCACTGGCTGCATTTTGTGTTCTTCTGCTCCTGTAACACTGTCACTGTCAATGCTCTCTCTTTGCTGATTAAGACTCTAGCGCGGGCGTTGCTGATGCAGCTTAAAGCTGAAATCCTGCAGCTAGGCTTCAAAACTTTATAAAACACTCACAAAAAAAAAAAATATAACACAACACAAATATATGAAAACCATTATGAAATATAACAAATACTGGGTCTCTGGAAAGACGGGAGTGGATTACACAGAGAACTCCATCCCTAGTGCCTCAGCTGTACTGCACACAGGAATCATTCTCTCAGTGACTGCTGTACCAGTGCCTCTGCATGCTCCTTTACACTCTATGTCACTCCATGCATCAGTAAGGGGTGTTTACTATGGGTCAAGTCGGTCTGTTAATTGTCTTTAAATATCGAGCAGTAGACAATGTGATTTTAGCTGGATGTAGTAACAGTAATTACGGCACTGATCCAACACTGCCTGGGGCGCTATGACAGGTACTGCCCTTAGATTAGGAGTAGGTATGTGACTGGATTGGGCAAGAACTCACATAAAACCCTGCTTCCCTCACCTGCTGCAGTACCCGTCTCCAAAGACAAATCAGGCTTTATTTATTTTAATCTAGGAGCTATAAAAAGCATTTTCAAGCTGCAGCATGATGCAGCCAGTTTAATCTAATGCATCTGTGATGGATGCCTGCTGGTATATACAGGCAAATTATCAAAGGGCAGCTCAGTCATTAGTGAGACAAAACTGATCTCAATATACTTTGCAGTTTACTATATTCCTTCACTATAGCATCATTTCTTAATCTTGAGTATTAACACTAAACCTTAGAATATCTTACCCACCAACAGTACTTTGAATCACAGCTCCTAGAAAACACACAGTGTTAGTTTGGTCTTTGCTTTTGATGGCAAACAAACTTATGATCATATACAAACTGAAGAGAGTGTTCACGGTTCACAGTGCTGTACTGTATGTCACACAGATAGATGGTAACTCTATATCGAAACGCACACTGACAGCTACCGACTGCACTGGCCATGGGCACCAAACTAACACCGCTCTCCAGTCTCTGTAAATTAAAGAACACTATGCAGGTTGGGTGATTATCGTATGTAAATTATCACGATATCACGTGATTTACCGGCCGAATAAATACATTAAAAATGATTGTAATGTATCACAAAGGTGAGTATAAAAACACACCTATTGTAATTTGTACATTAATACATGATGTAGTTTTCTTACACACACACACACACACACACACACACACACACACACACACACACACACACATATATATACATTTATTTAAACATCTTCATTTCAAGAAGTTTTACTTTTACTTTGATAAAAAAAAAAGTGCCCCCACATGTATTAATATAATGAAACAGAATTGCTAACATTACCTGGAAGCATTTGTTTTATTTACTTTTGCGGCCATGCTGAGCTTTGAAGACAGTTGAATCAAATAAACTGCCTATCCTCCATTAAAAATGAACTCTCTTCTATTTACTCAGCTACCCTTTGCCACAATAGCAGCACCATGGGAACAGATATACCAGGTTATTTTTCCCCATGCGGTGCACAGGCTGCAGTATAGTACTTGTGTCTTCACTTAGTTTAAAATAAAGCAGCAACAGAAGCAGGTGGTTGTTTAGGCTATATTAAATGTGTGCCATATGGTTGTGTTTTTTCTTTTTCGATTTACATTAAAAAATATCCAGTGTCAAAATGTTTAATAGTCAGAAGTTCCACTTTTTTATAGTAATTTTACAGTGAAATCGCGTTTTTTTCAATTTTACAAACAACCATAGCAGTATTTGTGTTTTTATGTTAGAAAACCAGTCATGCTTTCCCAACGTATTATCAAAATTAAACCCTGATGTAAAGTTAAAAGCCTAAGCATATTGTTTAAAATCAACCCTTTATCCCAGTGTAGGCCGTGCTCACACAGACCATGCTCCCAGTGTAGGCAGTGCTCACACAGACCATGCTCCCAGTGTAGGCAGTGCTCACACAGACCATGCTCCCAGTGTAGGCAGTGCTCACACAGACCATGCTCCCAGTGTAGGCAGTGCTCACACAGACCATGCTCCCAGTGTAGGCAGTGCTCACACAGACCATGCTCCCAGTGTAGGCAGTGCTCACACAGACCATGCTCCCAGTGCAGGCAGTGCTCACACAGACCATGCTCCCAGTGTAGGCAGTGCTCACACAGACCATGCTCACACTGACCATGCTCCCAGTGTAGGCAGTGCTCACACAGACCATGCTCACACAGACCATGCTCCCAGTGTAGGCAGTGCTCACACAGACCATGCTCCCAGTGCAGGCAGTGCTCACACAGACCATGCTCCCAGTGCAGGCAGTGCTCACACAGACCATGCTCCCAGTGTAGGCAGTGCTCACACAGACCATGCTCACACTGACCATGCTCCCAGTGTAGGCAGTGCTCACACAGACCATGCTCACACAGACCATGCTCCCAGTGTAGGCAGTGCTCACACAGACCATGCTCCCAGTGCAGGCAATGCTCACACAGACCATGCTCCCAGTGTAGGCAGTGCTCACACAGACCATGCACACACAGACCATGCTCCCAGTGCAGGCAATGCTCACAAAAACCATGCTCCCAGTGTAGGCAGTGCTCACACAGACCATGCTCCCAGTGCAGGCAATGCTCACACAGACCATGCTGCCAGTGTAGGCAGTGCTCACACAGACCATGCTCACACAGACCATGCTCCCAGTGCAGGCAATGCTCACACAAACTATGCTCCCAGTGTAGGCAGTGCTCACACAGACCATGCTCCCAGTGTAGGCAGTGCTCACACAGACCATGCTCTCAGTGTAGGCAGTGCTCACACAGACCATGCTCCCAGTGTAGGCAGTGCTCACACAGACCATGCTCCCAGTGTAGGCAGTGCTCACACAGACCATGCTCCCAGTGTAGGCAGTGCTCACACAGACCATGCTCACACAGACCATGCTCCCAGTGTAGGCAGTGCTCACACAGACCATGCTCCCAGTGTAGGCAGTGCTCACACAGACCATGCTCACACTGACCATGCTCCCAGTGTAGGCAGTGCTCACACAGACCATGCTCACACAGACCATGCTCCCAGTGTAGGCAGTGCTCACACAGACCATGCTCCCAGTGTAGGCAGTGCTCACACAGACCATGCTCCCAGTGTAGGCAGTGCTCACACAGACCATGCTCCCAGTGTAGGCAGTGCTCACACAGACCATGCTCACACAGACCATGCTCCCAGTGTAGGCAGTGCTCACACAGGCATTGCTCACACAGACCATGCTCCCAGTGCAGGCAGTGCTCACACAGACCATGCTCCCAGTGTAGGCAGTGCTCACACAGACCATGCTCACACAGACCATGCTCCCAGTGCAGGCAATGCTCACACAGACCATGCTCCCAGTGTAGGCAGTGCTCACACAGACCATGCTCCCAGTGCAGGCAATGCTCACACAGACCATGCTGCCAGTGTAGGCAGTGCTCACACAGACCATGCTCACACAGTGCTCCCAGTAGGCAGTGCTCACACAGACCATGCTCCCAGTGTAGGCAGTGCTCACACAGACCATGCTCCCAGTGTAGGCAGTGCTCACACAGACCATGCTCCCAGTGTAGGCAGTGCTCACACAGACCATGCTCCCAGTGTAGGCAGTGCTCACACAGACCATGCTCCCAGTGTAGGCAGTGCTCACACAGACCATGCTCCCAGTGTAGGCAGTGCTCACACAGACCATGCTCCCAGTGTAGGCAGTGCTCACACAGACCATGCTCACACAGACCATGCTCCCAGTGTAGGCAGTGCTCACACAGACCATGCTCCCAGTGTAGGCAGTGCTCACACAGACCATGCTCACACAGACCATGCTCCCAGTGTAGGCGGTGCTCACACAGACCATGCTCACACAGACCATGCTCCCAGTGTAGGCAGTGCTCACACAGACCATGCTCCCAGTGTAGGCAGTGCTCACACAGACCATGCTCCCAGTGTAGGCAGTGCTCACACAGACCATGCTCACACAGACCATGCTCCCAGTGTAGGCTGTGCTCACACAGACCATGCTCCCAGTGTAGGCTGTGCTCACACAGACCATGCTCCCAGTGTAGGCAGTGCTCACACAGACCATGCTCCCAGTGTAGGCAGTGCTCACACAGACCATGCTCACACAGACCATGCTCCCAGTGTAGGCTGTGCTCACACAGTCCATGCTCCCAGTGTAGGCGGTGCTCATACAGACCATGCTCACACAGACCATGCTCCCAGTGTAGGCTGTGCTCACACAGACCATGCTCCCAGTGTAGGCAGTGCTCACACAGACCATGCTCCCAGTGTAGGCAGTGCTCACACAGACCATGCTCCCAGTGTAGGCGGTGCTCACACAGACCATGCTCACACAGACCATGCTCCCAGTGTAGGCTGTGCTCACACAGACCATGCTCCCAGTGTAGGCGGTGCTCACACAGACCATGCTCACACAGACCATGCTCCCAGTGTAGGCTGTGCTCACACAGACCATGCTCCCAGTGTAGGCGGTGCTCACACAGACCATGCTCACACAGACCATGCTCCCAGTGTAGGCTGTGCTCACACAGACCATGCTCCCAGTGTAGGCAGTGCTCACACAGACCATGCTCCCAGTGTAGGCAGTGCTCACACAGACCATGCTCCCAGTGTAGGCGGTGCTCACACAGACCATGCTCCCAGTGTAGGCTGTGCTCACACAGACCATGCTCCCAGTGTAGGCAGTGCTCACACAGACCATGCTCCCAGTGTAGGCGGTGCTCACACAGACCATGCTCCCAGTGTAGGCGGTGCTCACACAGACCATGCTCACACAGACCATGCTCCCAGTGTAGGCAGTGCTCACACAGACCATGCTCCCAGTGTAGGCAGTGCTCACACAGACCATGCTCCCAGTGTAGGCAGTGCTCACACAGACCATGCTCCCAGTGTAGGCGGTGCTCACACAGACCATGCTCCCAGTGTAGGCAGTGCTCACACAGACCATGCTCACACAGACCATGCTCCCAGTGTAGGCGGTGCTCACACAGACCATGCTCCCAGTGTAGGCGGTGCTCACACAGACCATGCTCAAACAGACCATGCTCCCAGTGTAGGCAGTGCTCACACAGACCATGCTCCCAGTGTAGGCAGTGCTCACACAGACCATACTCCCAGTGTAGGCTGTGCTCACACAGACCATGCTCCCAGTGTAGGCGGTGCTCACACAGACCATGCCCCCAGAGTAGGTAGTGCTCACACAGACCATGCTTTACGCCTCATGCAGACAGTGCAGTGTCGCTTCCTGCTTCACTCAGTATGGGTGATAATTATGAGTAGCAATAATAATTTTTCAACGGGATAAATTCATCACTGCAAAAAAATTATCATGATTA